>NW_026529526.1:0-123926 GCF_028500815.1 Rissa tridactyla
GCGGCCCTACCGGAAAATGCTTCGCAGGCTGGCGTGGCCATGCCACGTGGGCGCCGGTGTCACCGAGGCTGACGGCCGCCGGAAAGCCCGCAGCCCCACGGGCTGTGGGGCCACGCGAGCGGCTGCCAAAGAGCTTTCCAACGAGGCACGGCTTTCCCTCCTGGCTCTTCGGGCGTGGGAGCTGTCGCCAGAGCCACGGCCCTACCGGAAAATGCTTTGCAGGCTGCCGTGGCCGCGCCACGTGGGCGCCGGTGTCGCCGAGGCTGACGGCCGCCGGAAAGCCCGCAGCCCCACGGGCTGTGGGGCCACGCGAGCGGCTGCCAAAGAGCTTTCCAACGAGGCACGGCTTTCCCTCCTGGCTCTTCGGGCGTGGGAGGTGTCGCCAGAGCCGCAGCCCTACCGGAAAATGCTTCGCAGGCTGGCGCGTCGGCGCCACGTGGGCGCCGGTGTCGCCGAGGCTGACGGCCGCCGGAAAGCCCGCAGCCCCACGGGCTGTGGGGCCACGCGAGCGGCTGCCAAAGAGCTTTCCAAGGAGGCACGGCTTTCCCTCCTGGCTCTTCGGGCGTGGGAGCTGTCGCCAGAGCCGCGGCCCTACCGGAAAATGCTTCGCAGGCTGGTGCTGTGGCGACAAGTGGTCGCAGGTGTCGCCAAGGCTGAAGGCCGCCGGAAAGCCCGCAGCCCCACGGGCTGTGGGGACACGCGAGCGGCTGCCAAAGAGCTTTCCAACGAGGCACGGCTTTCCCTCCTGGCTCTTCGGGCGTGGGAGCTGTCGCCAGAGCCGCGGCCCTACCGGGAAATGCTTCGCAGGCTGGCGCGGCGGCGCCACGTGGGCACCGGTGGCGCCGAGGCTGACGGCCGCTGGAAAGCCCGCAGCCCCACGGGCTGTGGGGCCACGTGAGGGGCTGCCAAAGAGCTTTCCAAGGAGGACCGGCTTTCCCTCCTGGCTCTTCGGGCGTGGGAGCTGTCGCCAGAGCCGTGGCCCTACCGGAAAATGCTTCGCAGGCTGGTGCGGGCGCGCCACGTGGTCACAGGTATCGCCGAGGCTGACGGCCGCTGGAAAGCCCGCAGCCCCCAGGGGCTGTCCTGGCCACGCGAGCGGCTGCCAAAGAGCTTTCCAACGAGGCACGGCTTTCCCTCCTAGCTCTTCGGGCGTGGGAGCTGTCGGCAGAGCCGCGGCCCTACCGGAAAATGCTTCACAGGCAGGCGCGGCGGCGCCACGTGGGCACCGGTGTCGCCGAGGCTGACGGCCGCCGGAAAGCCCGCAGCCCCACGGGCTGTGGGGCCACGCGAGCGGTTGCCAAAGAGCTTTCCAAGGAGGCAAGGCTTTCCCTCCTGGCTCTTCGGGCGTGGGAGCTGTCGCCAGAGCCGCGGCCCCTACCGGAAAATGCTTCGCAGGCTGGCGTGGCGGCGCCACGTGGGCGCCGGTGTCACCGAGGCTGATGGCCGCCGGAAAGCCCGCAGCCCCACGGGCTGTGGGGCCACGTGAGGGGCTGCCAAAGAGCTTTCCAAGGAGGCACGGCTTTCCCTCCTGGCTCTTCGGGCGTGGGAGCTGTCGCCAGAGCCGTGGCCCTACCGGAAAATGCTTCGCAGGCTGGCGCGGCGGCGCCACGTGGGCGCCGCTGTCGCCGAGGCTGACGGCCGCCGGAAACCCCGCAGCCCCACGGGCTGTGGGGCCACGCCAGCAGCTGCCAAAGAGCTTTCCAACGAGGCACAGCTTTCCCTCGTGGCTCTTCGGGCGTGGGAGCTGTCGCCAGAGCCGCGGCCCTACCGGAAAATGCTTCGCAGGCTGGCGCTGAGGCGACAAGTGGTCGCAGGTGTCGCCGAGGCTGAAGGCCGCCGGAAAGGCCGCAGCCCCACGGGCTGTGGGGCCACGCGAGCGGCTGCCAAAGAGGTTTCCAACGAGGCACGGCTTTCCCTCGTGGCTCTTCGGGCGTGGGAGCTGTCGCCAGAGCCGCGGCCCTACCGGAAAATGCTTCGCAGTCTGGCGTGGCCGTGCCACGTGGGCGCCGGTGTCGCCGAGGGCTGACGGCCGCCGGAAAGGCCCGCAGCCCCACGGGCTGTGGGGCCACGCGAGCGGCTGCCAAAGAGCTTTCCAACGAGGGCACGGCTTTCCCTCCTGGCTCTTCGGGCGTGGGAGCTGTCGCCAGAGCCGCGGCCCTACCGGAAAATGCTTCGCAGTCTGCCGTGGCCGCGCCACGTAGGCGCCAGTGTCGCCGAGGCTGACGGCCGCCGGAAAGCCCGCAGCCCCACGGGCTGTGGGGCCATGCGAGCGGCTGCCAAAGAGCTTTCCAAGGAGGCACGGCTTTCCCTCCTGGCTCTTCGGGCGTGGGAGCTGTCGCCAGAGCCGCGGCCCCTACCGGAAAATGCTTCGCAGGCTGCCGTGGCCGCGCCACGTGGGCGCCGGTGTCGCCGAGGCTGACGGCCGCTGGAAAGCCCGCAGCCCCACGGGCTTTGGGGCCACGCGAGCGGCTGCCAAAGAGCTTTCCAATGAGGCACGGCTTTCCCTCCTGGCTCTTCGGGCGTGGGAGCTGTCGCCAGAGCCGCGGCCCTACCGGAAAATGCTTCGCAGGCTGGCGCGGCGGCGCCACGTGGGCGCCGGTGGCGCCGAGGCTGACGGCCGCCGGAAAGCCCGCAGCCCCACGGGCTGTGGGGCCACGCGAGCGGCTGCCAAAGAGCTTTCCAACGAGGCACGGCTTTCTGTCCTGGCTCTTCGGGCGTGGGAGCTGTCGCCAGAGCCGCGGCCCTACCGGGAAAATGCTTCGCAGGCTGGCGCTGAGGCGACAAGTGGTCGCAGGTGTCGCCAAGGCTGAAGGCCGCCGGAAAGCCCGCAGCCCCACGGGCTGTGGGGCCACGCGAGCGGCTGCCAAAGAGCTTTCCAAGGAGGCACGGCTTTCCCTCCTGGCTCTTCGGGCGTGGGAGCTGTCGCCAGAGCCGCGGCCCCTACCGGAAAATGCTTTGCAGGCTGGCGTGGCCGTGCCTCGTGGGCGCCGGGTGTCACCGAGGCTGACGGCCGCCGGAAAGCCCGCAGCCCCACGGGCTGTGGGGCCACGCGAGCGGCTGCCAAAGAGCTTTCCAACGAGGCACGGCTTTCCCTCCTGGCTCTTCGGGCGTGGGAGCTGTCGCCAGAGCCACGGCCCTACCGGAAAATGCTTTGCAGGCTGCCGTGGCCGCGCCACGTGGGCGCCGGTGTCGCCGAGGCTGACGGCCGCCGGAAAGCCCGCAGCCCCACGGGCTGTGGGGCCACGCGAGCGGCTGCCAAAGAGGTTTCCAACGAGGCACGGCTTTCCCTCCTGGCTCTTCGGGCGTGGGAGCTGTCGCCAGAGCCGCGGCCCTACCGGAAAATGCTTCGCAGGCTGGCGCTGAGGCGACAAGTGGTCGCAGGTGTCGCCGAGGCTGACGGCCACCGGAAAGCCCGCAGCCCCACGGGCTGTGGGGCCACGCGAGCGGCTGCCAAAGAGCTTTCCAAGGAGGCACGGCTTTCCCTCCTGGCTCTTTGGGCGTGGGAGCTGTCGCCAGAGCCGCGGCCCTACCGGAAAATGCTTCGCAGGCTGGTGCTGTGGCGACAAGTGGTCGCAGGTGTCGCCAAGGCTGAAGGCCGCCGGAAAGCCCGCAGCCCCACGGGCTGTGGGGCCACGCGAGCGGCTGCCAAAGAGCTTTCCAACGAGGCACGGCTTTCCCTCCTGGCTCTTCGGGCGTGGGAGCTGTCGCCAGAGCCACGGCCCTACCGGAAAATGCTTCGCAGGCTGCCGTGGCCGCGCCACGTGGGCGCCGGTGTCGCCGAGGCTGACGGCCGCCGGAAAGCCCCGCAGCCCCCACACGCTGTGGGACCACGCGAGCGGCTGCCAAAGAGCTTTCCAACGAGGCACGACTTTCCGTCCTGGCTCTTTGGTCGTGGGAGCTGTCGCCAGAAGCCGCGGCCCTACCGGAAAATGCTTCACAGGCTGGCGCGGCGGCGCCACGTGGTCGCAGGTGTCGCCGAGGCTGACGGCCGCCTGAAAGCCCGCAGCCCCACACGCTGTGGGGCCATGCGAGCGGCTGCCAAAGAGCTTTCCAAGGAGGCACGTCTTTCCCTCCTGGCTCTTCGGGCGTGGGAGCTGTCGCCAGAGCCGCGGCCCCTACCGGAAAATGCTTCGCAGGCTGCCGCGACGGCGCCATGTGGGCGCCGGTGTCGCCGAGGCTGCCGGCCGCCGGAAAGCCCGCAGCCCCACGGGCTGTGGGGCCACGCGAGCGGCTGCCAAAGAGCTTTCCAACGAGGCACGGCTTTCCCTCCTGGCTCTTCGGGCGTGGGAGCTGTCGCCAGAGCCGCGGCCCTACCGGGAAATGCTTCGCAGGCTGGCGCGGCGGCGCCACGTGGGCACCGGTGGCGCCGAGGCTGACGGCCGCTGGAAAGCCCGCAGCCCCACGGGCTGTGGGGCCACGTGAGGGGCTGCCAAAGAGCTTTCCAAGGAGGCACGGCTTTCCCTCCTGGCTCTTCGGGCGTGGGAGCTGTCGCCAGAGCCGTGGCCCTACCGGAAAATGCTTCGCAGGCTGGTGCGGGCGCGGCCACGTGGTCACAGGTATCGCCGAGGCTGACGGCCGCTGGAAAGCCCGCAGCCCCACGGGCTGTGGGGCCACGTGAGGGGCTGCCAAAGAGCTTTCCAAGGAGGCACGGCTTTCCCCTCCTGGCTCTTCGGGCGTGGGAGCTGTCGCCAGAGCCGTGGCCCTACCGGAAAATGCTTCGCAGGCTGGTGCGGGCGCGCCACGTGGTCACAGGTATCGCCGAGGCTGACGGCCGCTGGAAAGCCCGCAGCCCCAGGGGCTGTCTGGCCACGCGAGCGGCTGCCAAAGAGCTTTCCAACGAGGCACGGCTTTCCCTCCTAGCTCTTCGGGCGTGGGAGCTGTCGGCAGAGCCGCGGCCCTACCGGAAAATGCTTCACAGGCAGGCGCGGCGGCGCCACGTGGGCACCGGTGTCGCCGAGGCTGACGGCCGCCGGAAAGCCCGCAGCCCCACGGGCTGTGGGGCCACGCGAGCGGTTGCCAAAGAGCTTTCCAAGGAGGCACGGCTTTCCCTCCTGGCTCTTCGGGCGTGGGAGCTGTCGCCAGAGCCGCGGCCCTACCGGAAAATGCTTCGCAGGCTGGCGTGGCGGCGCCACGTGGGCGCCGGTGTCACCGAGGCTGATGGCCGCCGGAAAGCCCGCAGCCCCACTTGCTGTGGGGCCACGTGAGGGGCTGCCAAAGAGCTTTCCAAGGAGGCACGGCTTTCCCTCCTGGCTCTTCGGGCGTGGGAGCTGTCGCCAGAGCCGTGGCCCTACCGGAAAATGCTTCGCAGGCTGGCGCGGCGGCGCCACGTGGACGCCGGTGTCGCCGAGGCTGACGGCCGCCTGAAAGCCCGCAGCCCCACACGCTGTGGGGCCATGCGAGCAGCTGCCAAAGAGCTTTCCAACGAGGCACGGCTTTCCCTCGTGGCTCTTCGGGCGTGGGAGCTGTCACCAGAGCCGCGGCCCTACCGGAAAATGCTTCGCAGGCTGGCGCGGCGGCGCCACGTGGGCGCCGGTGTCGCCGAGGCTGACGGCCGCCGGAAAGCCCGCAGCCCCACGGGCTGTGGGGCCACGCGAGCGGCTGCCAAAGAGCTTTCCAAGGAGGCACGGCTTTCCCTCGTGGCTCTTCGGGCGTGGGAGCTGTCGCCAGAGCCGCGGCCCTACCGGAAAATGCTTCGCAGGCTGGTGCTGTGGCGACAAGTGGTCGCAGGTGTCGCCAAGGCTGAAGGCCGCCGGAAAGCCCGCAGCCCCACGGTCTGTGGGGGCCACGCGAGCGGCTGCCAAAGAGCTTTCCAACGAGGCACGGCTTTCCCTCCTGGCTCTTCGGGCGTGGGAGCTGTCGCCAGAGCCACGGCCCTACCGGAAAATGCTTCGCAGGCTGGCGTGGCTGCGCCACGTGGGCGCCGGTGTCACCGAGGCTGACGGCCGCCGGAAAGCCCGCAGCCCCCACACGCTGTGGGACCCACGCGAGCGGCTGCCAAAGAGCTTTCCAACGAGGCACGACTTTCCGTCCTGGCTCTTTGGTCGTGGGAGCTGTCGCCAGAGCCGCGGCCCTACCGGAAAATGCTTCACAGTCTGGCGCGGCGGCGCCACGTGGTCGCAGGTGTCGCCGAGGCTGACGGCCGCCTGAAAGCCCGCAGCCCCACGGGCTGTGGGGCCACGTGAGGGCTGCCAAAGAGCTTTTCCAAGGAGGCACGGCTTTCCCTCCTGGCTCTTCGGGCGTGGGAGCTGTCGCCAGAGCCGTGGCCCTACCGGAAAATGCTTCGCAGGCTGGTGCGGGCGCGCCACGTGGTCACAGGTATCGCCGAGGCTGACGGCCGCTGGAAAGCCCGCAGCCCCAGGGGCTGTCTGGCCACGCGAGCGGCTGCCAAAGAGGTTTCCAACGAGGCACGGCTTTCCCTCCTAGCTCTTCGGGCGTGGGAGCTGTCGGCAGAGCCGCGGCCCTACCGGAAAATGCTTCACAGGCAGGCACGGCGGCGCCACGTGGGCACCGGTGTCGCCGAGGCTGACGTCCGCCGGAAAGCCCGCAGCCCCACGGGCTGTGGGGCCACGCGAGCGGTTGCCAAAGAGCTTTCCAAGGAGGCACGGCTTTCCCTCCTGGCTCTTCGGGCGTGGGAGCTGTCGCCAGAGCCGCGGCCCTACCGGAAAATGCTTCGCAGGCTGGCGTGGCTGCGCCACGTGGGCGCCGGTGTCACCGAGGCTGATGGCCGCCGGAAAGCCCGCAGCCCCACGGGCTGTGGGGCCACGTGAGGGGCTGCCAAAGAGCTTTCCAAGGAGGCACGGCTTTCCCTCCTGGCTCTTCGGGCGTGGAGCTGTCGCCAGAGCCGTGGCCCTACCGGAAAATGCTTCGCAGGCTGGCGCGGCGGCGCCACGTGGGCGCCGCTGTCGCCGAGGCTGACGGCCGCCGGAAAACCCCGCAGCCCCACGGGCTGTGGGGCCACGCCAGCAGCTGCCAAAGAGCTTTCAAACGAGGCACGGCTTTCCCTCGTGGCTCTTCGGGCGTGGGAGCTGTCGCCAGAGCCGCGGCCCTACCGGAAAATGCTTCGCAGGCTGGCGCGGCGGCGCCACGTGGCGCCGGTGTCGCCGAGGCTGACGGCCGCCGGAAAGCCCGCAGCCCCATGGGCTGTGGGGCCACGCGAGCGGCTGCCAAAGAGCTTTCCAAGGAGGCACGGCTTTCCCTCCTGGCTCTTCGGGCGTGGGAGCTGTCGCCAGAGCCGCGGCCCTACCGGAAAATGCTTCGCAGGCTGGCGCGGCGGCGCCACGTGGACGCCGTGTCGCCGAGGCTGACGGCCGCCGGAAAGCCCGCAGCCCCACGGGCTGTGGGGCCACGTGAGCGGCTGCCAAGAGCTTTCCAAGGAGGCATGGCTTTCCCTCCTGGCTCTTCGGACGTCGGAGTTGTCGCCAGAGCCGCGGCCCTACCGGAAAATGCTTCGCAGGCTGGCGCTGAGGCGACAAGTGGTCGCAGGTGTCGCCGAGGCTGAAGGCCGCCGGAAAGGCCGCAGCCCACGGGCTGTGGGGCCACGCGAGCGGCTGCCAAAGAGGTTTCCAACGAGGCACGGCTTTCCCTCGTGGCTCTTCGGGCGTGGGAGCTGTCGCCAGAGCCGCGGCCCTACCGGAAAATGCTTCGCAGTCTGCCGTGGCCGCGCCACGTGGGCGCCGGTGTCGCCGAGGCTGACGGCCGCCGGAAAGCCCGCAGCCCCACGGGCTGTGGGGCCATGCGAGCGGCTGCCAAAGAGCTTTCCAAGGAGGCACGGCTTTCTGTCCTGGCTCTTCGGGCGTGGGAGCTGTCGCCAGAGCCGCGGCCCTACCGGAAAATGCTTCGCAGGCTGGCGCTGAGGCGACAAGTGGTCGCAGGTGTCGCCAAGGCTGAAGGCCGCCGGAAAGCCCGCAGCCCCACGGGCTGTGGGGCCACGCGAGCGGCTGCCAAAGAGCTTTCCAAGGAGGCACGGCTTTCCCTCCTGGCTCTTCGGGCGTGGGAGCTGTCGCCAGAGCCGCGGCCCTACCGGAAAATGCTTCGCAGGCTGGCGTGGCCATGCCACGTGGGCGCCGGTGTCACCGAGGCTGACGGCCGCCGGAAAGCCCGCAGCCCCACGGGCTGTGGGGCCACGCGAGCGGCTGCCAAAGAGCTTTCCAACGAGGCACGGCTTTCCCTCCTGGCTCTTTGGGCGTGGGAGATGTCGCCAGAGCCACGGCCCTACCGGAAAATGCTTCGCAGGCTGCCGTGGCCGCGCCACGTGGGCGCCGGTGTCGCCGAGGCTGAGGGCCGCCGGAAAGCCCGCAGCCCCACACGCTGTGGGGCCACGCGAGCGGCTGCCAAAGAGCTTTCCAACGAGGCACGACTTTCCGTCCTGGCTCTTTGGTCGTGGGAGCTGTCGCCAGAGCCGCGGCCCTACCGGAAAATGCTTCACAGGCTGGCGCGGCGGCGCCACGTGGTCGCAGGTGTCGCCGAGGCTGACGGCCGCCTGAAAGCCCGCAGCCCCACACGCTGTGGGGCCATGCGAGCGGCTGCCAAAGAGCTTTCCAAGGAGGCACGGCTTTCCCTCCTGGCTCTTCGGGCGTGGGAGCTGTCGCCAGAGCCGCGGCCCTACCGGAAAATGCTTCGCAGGCTGCCGCGACGGCGCCATGTGGGCGCCGGTGTCGCCGAGGCTGCCGGCCGCCGGAAAGCCCGCAGCCCCACAGGCTGTGGGGCCACGCGAGCGGCTGCCAAAGAGCTTTCCAACAGGCACGGCTTTCCCTCCTGGCTCTTCGGGCGTGGGAGCTGTCGCCAGAGCCGCGGCCCTACCGGGAAATGCTTCGCAGGTTGGCGCGGCGGCGCCACGTGGGCACCGGTGGCGCCGAGGCTGACGGCCGCTGGAAAGCCCGCAGCCCCACGGGCTGTGGGGCCACGTGAGGGGCTGCCAAAGAGCTTTCCAAGGAGGCACGGCTTTCCCTCCTGGCTCTTCGGGCGTGGGAGCTGTCGCCAGAGCCGTGGCCCTACCGGAAAATGCTTCGCAGGCTGGTGCGGGCGCGCCACGTGGTCACAGGTATCGCCGAGGCTGACGGCCGCTGGAAAGCCCGCAGCCCCAGGGGCTGTCTGGCCACACGAGCGGCTGCCAAAGAGCTTTCCAACGAGGCACGGCTTTCCCTCCTAGCTCTTCGGGCGTGGGAGCTGTCGGCAGAGCCGCGGCCCTACCGGAAAATGCTTCACACGCAGGCGCGGCGGCGCCACGTGGGCGCCGGTGTCGCCGAGGCTGACGGCCGCCGGAAAGCCCGCAGCCCCACGGGCTGTGGGGCCACGCGAGCGGCTGCCAAAGAGCTTTCCAAGGAGGCACGGCTTTCCCTCCTGGCTCTTCGGGCGTGGGAGCTGTCGCCAGAGCCGCGGCCCTACCGGAAAATGCTTCGCAGGCTGGCGTGGCGGCGCCACGTGGGCGCCGGTGTCACCGAGGCTGATGGCCGCCGGAAAGCCCGCAGCCCCACGGGCTGTGGGGCCACGTGAGGGGCTGCCAAAGAGCTTTCCAAGGAGGCACGGCTTTCCCTCCTGGCTCTTCGGGCGTGGGAGCTGTCGCCAGAGCCGTGGCCCTACCGGAAAATGCTTCGCAGGCTGGCGCGGCGGCGCCACGTGGGCGCCGCTGTCGCCGAGGCTGACGGCCGCCGGAAACCCCGCAGCCCCACGGGCTGTGGGGCCACGCCAGCAGCTGCCAAAGAGCTTTCCAACGAGGCACGGCTTTCCCTCGTGGCTCTTCGGGCGTGGGAGCTGTCGCCAGAGCCGCGGCCCTACTGGAAAATGCTTCGCAGGCTGGCGCTGAGGCGACAAGTGGTCGCAGGTGTCGCCGAGGCTGAAGGCCGCCGGAAAGGCCGCAGCCCCACGGGCTGTGGGGCCACGCGAGCGGCTGCCAAAGAGGTTTCCAAGGAGGCACTGCTTTCCCTCGTGGCTCTTCGGGCGTGGGAGCTGTCGCCAGAGCCGCGGCCCTACCGGAAAATGCTTCGCAGTCTGGCGTGGCCGTGCCACGTGGGCGCCGGTGTCGCCGAGGCTGATGGCCGCCGGAAAGCCCGCAGCCCCACGGGCTGTGGGACCATGCGAGCGGCTGCCAAAGAGCTTTCCAAGGAGGCACGGCTTTCCCTCGTGGCTCTTCGGGCGTGGGAGCTGTCGCCAGAGCCGCGGCCCTACCGGAAAATGCTTCGCAGGCTGCCGTGGCCGCGCCACGTGGGCGCCGGTGTCGCCGAGGCTGACGGCCGCTGGAAAGCCCGCAGCCCCACGGGCTGTGGGGCCACGCGAGCGGCTGCCAAAGAGCTTTCCAAGGAGGCACGGCTTTCTGTCCTGGCTCTTCGGGCGTGGGAGCTGTCGCCAGAGCCGCGGCCCTACCGGAAAATGCTTCGCAGGCTGGCGCTGAGGCGACAAGTGGCGCAGGTGTCGCCAAGGCTGAAGGCCGCCGGAAAGCCCGCAGCCCCACGGGCTGTGGGGCCACGCGAGCGGCTGCCAAAGAGCTTTCCAAGGAGGCACGGCTTTCCCTCCTGGCTCTTCGGGCGTGGGAGCTGTCGCCAGAGCCGTGGCCCTACCGGAAAATGCTTCGCAGGCTGGCGCGGCGGCGCCACGTGGGCGCCGCTGTCGCCGAGGCTGACGGCCGCCGGAAAGCCCGCAGCCCCACGGGCTGTGGGGCCACGCCAGCAGCTGCCAAAGAGCTTTCAAACGAGGCACGGCTTTCCCTCGTGGCTCTTCGGGCGTGGGAGCTGTCGCCAGAGCCGCGGCCCTACCGGAAAATGCTTCGCAGGCTGGCGCGGCGGCGCCACGTTGGCGCCGGTGTCGCCGAGGCTGACGGCCGCCGGAAAGCCCGCAGCCCCATGGGCTGTGGGGCCACGCGAGCGGCTGCCAAAGAGCTTTCCAAGGAGGCACGGCTTTCCCTCCTGGCTCTTCGGGCGTGGGAGCTGTCGCCAGAGCCGCGGCCCTACCGGAAAATGCTTCGCAGGCTGGCGCGGCGGCGCCACGTGGACGCCGGAGTCGCCGAGGCTGACGGCCGCCGGAAAGCCCGCAGCCCCACGGGCTGTGGGGCCACGTGAGCGGCTGCCAAAGAGCTTTCCAAGGAGGCACGGCTTTCCCTCCTGGCTCTTCGGACGTGGGAGTTGTCGCCAGAGCCGCGGCCCTACCGGAAAATGCTTCGCAGGCTGGCGCTGAGGCGACAAGTGGTCGCAGGTGTCGCCGAGGCTGAAGGCCGCCGGAAAGGCCGCAGCCCCACGGGCTGTGGGGCCACGCGAGCGGCTGCCAAAGAGGTTTCCAACGAGGCACGGCTTTCCCTCGTGGCTCTTCGGGCGTGGGAGCTGTCGCCAGAGCCGCGGCCCTACCGGAAAATTCTTCGCAGTCTGGCGTGGCCGTGCCACGTGGGCGCCGGTGTCGCCGAGGCTGACGGCCGCCGGAAAGCCCGCAGCCCCACGGGCTGTGGGGCCACGCGAGCGGCTGCCAAAGAGCTTTCCAACGAGGCACGGCTTTCCCTCCTGGCTCTTCGGGCGTGGGAGCTGTCGCCAGAGCCGCGGCCCTACCGGAAAATGCTTCGCAGTCTGCCGTGGCCGCGCCACGTGGGCGCCGGTGTCGCCGAGGCTGACGGCCGCCGGAAAGCCCGCAGCCCCACGGGCTGTGGGGCCATGCGAGCGGCTGCCAAAGAGCTTTCCAAGGAGGCACGGCTTTCCCTCCTGGCTCTTCGGGCGTGGGAGCTGTCGCCAGAGCCGCGGCCCTACCGGAAAATGCTTCGCAGGCTGGCGCTGAGGCGACAAGTGGTCGCAGGTGTCGCCAAGGCTGAAGGCCGCCGGAAAGCCCGCAGCCCCACGGGCTGTGGGGCCACGCGAGCGGCTGCCAAAGAGCTTTCCAAGGAGGCACGGCTTTCCCTCCTGGCTCTTCGGGCGTGGGAGCTGTCGCCAGAGCCGCGGCCCTACCGGAAAATGCTTCGCAGGCTGGCGTGGCCATGCCACGTGGGCGCCGGTGTCACCGAGGCTGACGGCCGCCGGAAAGCCCGCAGCCCCACGGGCTGTGGGGCCACGCGAGCGGCTGCCAAAGAGCTTTCCAACGAGGCACGGCTTTCCCTCCTGGCTCTTCGGGCGTGGGAGCTGTCGCCAGAGCCACGGCCCTACCGGAAAATGCTTTGCAGGCTGCCGTGGCCGCGCCACGTGGGCGCCGGTGTCGCCGAGGCTGACGGCCGCCGGAAAGCCCGCAGCCCCACGGGCTGTGGGGCCACGCGAGCGGCTGCCAAAGAGCTTTCCAACGAGGCACGGCTTTCCCTCCTGGCTCTTCGGGCGTGGGAGCTGTCGCCAGAGCCGCAGCCCTACCGGAAAATGCTTCGCAGGCTGGCGCGGCGGCGCCACGTGGGCGCCGGTGTCGCCGAGGCTGACGGCCGCCGGAAAGCCCGCAGCCCCACGGGCTGTGGGGCCACGCGAGCGGCTGCCAAAGAGCTTTCCAACGAGGCACGGCTTTCCCTCCTGGCTCTTCGGGCGTGGGAGCTGTCGCCAGAGCCACGGCCCTACCGGAAAATGCTTCGCAGGCTGCCGTGGCCGCGCCACGTGGGCGCCGGTGTCGCCGAGGCTGACGGCCGCCGGAAAGCCCGCAGCCCCACACGCTGTGGGGCCACGCGAGCGGCTGCCAAAGAGCTTTCCAACGAGGCACGACTTTCCGTCCTGGCTCTTTGGTCGTGGGAGCTGTCGCCAGAGCCGCGGCCCTACCGGAAAATGCTTCACAGGCTGGCGCGGCGGCGCCACGTGGTCGCAGGTGTCGCCGAGGCTGACGGCCGCCTGAAAGCCCGCCGCCCCACACGCTGTGGGGCCATGCGAGCGGCTGCCAAAGAGCTTTCCAAGGAGGCACGGCTTTCCCTCCTGGCTCTTCGGGCGTGGGAGCTGTCGCCAGAGCCGCGGCCCTACCGGAAAATGCTTCGCAGGCTGCCGCGACGGCGCCATGTGGGCGCCGGTGTCGCCGAGGCTGCCGGCCGCCGGAAAGCCCGCAGCCCCACGGGCTGTGGGGCCACGCGAGCGGCTGCCAAAGAGCTTTCCAACGAGGCACGGCTTTCCCTCCTGGCTCTTCGGGCGTGGGAGCTGTCGCCAGAGCCGCGGCCCTACCGGGAAATGCTTCGCAGGCTGGCGCGGCGGCGCCACGTGGGCACCGGTGGCGCCGAGGCTGACGGCCGCTGGAAAGCCCGCAGCCCCACGGGCTGTGGGGCCACGTGAGGGGCTGCCAAAGAGCTTTCCAAGGAGGCACGGCTTTCCCTCCTGGCTCTTCGGGCGTGGGAGCTGTCGCCAGAGCCGTGGCCCTACCGGAAAATGCTTCGCAGGCTGGTGCGGGCGCGCCACGTGGTCACAGGTATCGCCGAGGCTGACGGCCGCTGGAAAGCCCGCAGCCCCAGGGGCTGTCTGGCCACACGAGCGGCTGCCAAAGAGCTTTCCAACGAGGCACGGCTTTCCCTCCTAGCTCTTCGGGCGTGGGAGCTGTCGCCAGAGCCGCGGCCCTACCGGAAAATGCTTCGCAGGCTGGCGTGGCGGCGCCACGTGGGCGCCGGTGTCACCGAGGCTGATGGCCGCCGGAAAGCCCGCAGCCCCACGGGCTGTGGGGCCACGTGAGGGGCTGCCAAAGAGCTTTCCAAGGAGGCACGGCTTTCCCTCCTGGCTCTTCGGGCGTGGGAGCTGTCGCCAGAGCCGTGGCCCTACCGGAAAATGCTTCGCAGGCTGGCGCGGCGGCGCCACGTGGGCGCCGCTGTCGCCGAGGCTGACGGCCGCCGGAAACCCCGCAGCCCCACGGGCTGTGGGGCCACGCCAGCAGCTGCCAAAGAGCTTTCCAACGAGGCACGGCTTTCCCTCGTGGCTCTTCGGGCGTGGGAGCTGTCGCCAGAGCCGCGGCCCTACCGGAAAATGCTTCGCAGGCTGGCGCTGAGGCGACAAGTGGTCGCAGGTGTCGCCGAGGCTGAAGGCCGCCGGAAAGGCCGCAGCCCCACGGGCTGTGGGGCCACGCGAGCGGCTGCCAAAGAGGTTTCCAAGGAGGCACGGCTTTCCCTCGTGGCTCTTCGGGCGTGGGAGCTGTCGCCAGAGCCGCGGCCCTACCGGAAAATGCTTCGCAGTCTGGCGTGGCCGTGCCACGTGGGCGCCGGTGTCGCCGAGGCTGACGGCCGCCGGAAAGCCCGCAGCCCCACGGGCTGTGGGACCATGCGAGCGGCTGCCAAAGAGCTTTCCAAGGAGGCACGGCTTTCCCTCCTGGCTCTTCGGGCGTGGGAGCTGTCGCCAGAGCCGCGGCCCTACCGGAAAATGCTTCGCAGGCTGCCGTGGCCGCGCCACGTGGGCGCCGGTGTCGCCGAGGCTGACGGCCGCTGGAAAGCCCGCAGCCCCACGGGCTGTGGGGCCACGCGAGCGGCTGCCAAAGAGCTTTCCAATGAGGCACGGCTTTCCCTCCTGGCTCTTCGGGCGTGGGAGCTGTCGCCAGAGCCGCGGCCCTACCGGAAAATGCTTCACAGGCTGCCGCGGCGGCGCCACGTGGGCGCCGGTGTCGCCAAGGCTGACGGCCGCCGGAAAGCCCGCAGCCCCACGGGCTGTGGGGCCACGCGAGCGGCTGCCAAAGAGCTTTCCAACGAGGCACGGCTTTCCCTCCTGGCTCTTCGGGCGTGGGAGCTGTCGCCAGAGCCGCAGCCCTACCGGAAAATGCTTCGCAGGCTGGCGCGGCGGCGCCACGTGGGCGCCGGTGGCGCCGAGGCTGACGGCCGCCGGAAAGCCCGCAGCCCCACGGGCTGTGGGGCCACGCGAGCGGCTGCCAAAGAGCTTTCCAAGGAGGCACGGCTTTCTGTCCTGGCTCTTCGGGCGTGGGAGCTGTCGCCAGAGCCGTGGCCCTACCGGAAAATGCTTCGCAGGCTGGCGCGGCGGCGCCACGTGGGCGCCGCTGTCGCCGAGGCTGACGGCCGCCGGAAACCCCGCAGCCCCACGGGCTGTGGGGCCACGCCAGCAGCTGCCAAAGAGCTTTCCAACGAGGCACGGCTTTCCCTCGTGGCTCTTCGGGCGTGGGAGCTGTCGCCAGAGCCGCGGCCCTACCGGAAAATGCTTCGCATGCTGGCGCTGAGGCGACAAGTGGTCGCAGGTGTCGCCGAGGCTGAAGGCCGCCGGAAAGGCCGCAGCCCCACGGGCTGTGGGGCCACGCGAGCGGCTGCCAAAGAGGTTTCCAAGGAGGCACGGCTTTCCCTCGTGGCTCTTCGGGCATGGGAGCTGTCGCCAGAGCCGCGGCCCTACCGGAAAATGCTTCGCAGTCTGGCGTGGCCGTGCCACGTGGGCGCCGGTGTCGCCGAGGCTGACGGCCGCCGGAAAGCCCGCAGCCCCACGGGCTGTGGGACCATGCGAGCGGCTGCCAAAGAGCTTTCCAAGGAGGCACGGCTTTCCCTCCTGGCTCTTCGGGCGTGGGAGCTGTCGCCAGAGCCGCGGCCCTACCGGAAAATGCTTCGCAGGCTGCCGTGGCCGCGCCACGTGGGCGCCGGTGTCGCCGAGGCTGACGGCCGCTGGAAAGCCCGCAGCCCCACGGGCTGTGGGGCCACGCGAGCGGCTGCCAAAGAGCTTTCCAATGAGGCACGGCTTTCCCTCCTGGCTCTTCGGGCGTGGGAGCTGTCGCCAGAGCCACGGCCCTACCGGAAAATGCTTCACAGGCTGCCGCGGCGGCGCCACGTGGGCGCCGGTGTCGCCAAGGCTGACGGCCGCCGGAAAGCCCGCAGCCCCACGGGCTGTGGGGCCACGCGAGCGGCTGCCAAAGAGCTTTCCAAGGAGGCACGGCTTTCTGTCCTGGCTCTTCGGGCGTGGGAGCTGTCGCCAGAGCCGCGGCCCTACCGGAAAATGCTTCGCAGGCTGGCGCTGAGGCGACAAGTGGTCGCAGGTGTCGCCAAGGCTGAAGGCCGCCGGAAAGCCCGCAGCCCCACGGGCTGTGGGGCCACGCGAGCGGCTGCCAAAGAGGTTTCCAACGAGGCACGGCTTTCCCTCCTGGCTCTTCGGGCGTGGGAGCTGTCGCCAGAGCCGCGGCCCTACCGGAAAATGCTTCGCAGGCTGGCGTGGCCGTGCCACGTGGGCGCCGGTGTCACCGAGGCTGACGGCCGCCGGAAAGCCCGCAGCCCCACGGGCTGTGGGGCCACGCGAGCGGCTGCCAAAGAGCTTTCCAACGAGGCACGGCTTTCCCTCCTGGCTCTTCGGGCGTGGAAGCTGTCGCCAGAGCCACGGCCCTACCGGAAAATGCTTTGCAGGCTGCCGTGGCCGCGCCACGTGGGCGCCGGTGTCGCCGAGGCTGACGGCCGCCGGAAAGCCCGCAGCCCCACGGGCTGTGGGGCCACGCGAGCGGCTGCCAAAGAGCTTTCCAACGAGGCACGGCTTTCCCTCCTGGCTCTTCGGGCGTGGGAGCTGTCGCCAGAGCCGCGGCCCTACCGGAAAATGCTTCGCAGGCTGGCGCTGAGGCGACAAGTGGTCGCAGGTGTCGCCGAGGCTGACGGCCACCGGAAAGCCCGCAGCCCCACGGGCTGTGGGGCCACGCGAGCGGCTGCCAAAGAGCTTTCCAAGGAGGCACGGCTTTCCCTCCTGGCTCTTTGGGCGTGGGAGCTGTCGCCAGAGCCGCGGCCCTACCGGAAAATGCTTCGCAGGCTGGTGCTGTGGCGACAAGTGGTCACAGGTGTCGCCAAGGCTGAAGGCCGCCGGAAAGCCCGCAGCCCCACGGGCTGTGGGGCCACGCGAGCGGCTGCCAAAGAGCTTTCCAACGAGGCACGGCTTTCCCTCCTGGCTCTTCGGGCGTGGGAGCTGTCGCCAGAGCCACGGCCCTACCGGAAAATGCTTCGCAGGCTGCCGTGGCCGCGCCACGTGGGCGCCGGTGTCGCCGAGGCTGACGGCCGCCGGAAAGCCCGCAGCCCCACACGCTGTGGGACCACGTGAGCGGCTGCCAAAGAGCTTTCCAACGAGGCACGACTTTCCGTCCTGGCTCTTTGGTCGTGGGAGCTGTCGCCAGAGCCGCGGCCCTACCGGAAAATGCTTCACAGGCTGGCGCGGCGGCGCCACGTGGTCGCAGGTGTCGCCGAGGCTGACGGCCGCCTGAAAGCCCGCAGCCCCACGGGCTGTGGGGCCATGCGAGCGGCTGCCAAAGAGCTTTCCAAGGAGGCACGTCTTTCCCTCCTGGCTCTTCGGGCGTGGGAGCTGTCGCCAGAGCCGCGGCCCTACCGGAAAATGCTTCGCAGGCTGCCGCGACGGCGCCATGTGGGCGCCGGTGTCGCAGAGGCTGCCGGCCGCCGGAAAGCCCGCAGCCCCACGGGCTGTGGGGCCACGCGAGCGGCTGCCAAAGAGCTTTCCAACGAGGCACGGCTTTCCCTCCTGGCTCTTCGGGCGTGGGAGCTGTCGCCAGAGCCGCGGCCCTACCGGGAAATGCTTCGCAGGCTGGCGCGGCGGCGCCACGTGGGCACCGGTGGCGCCGAGGCTGACGGCCGCTGGAAAGCCCGCAGCCCCACGGGCTGTGGGGCCACGTGAGTGGCTGCCAAAGAGCTTTCCAAGGAGGCACGGCTTTCCCTCCTGGCTCTTCGGATGTGGGAGTTGTTGCCAGAGCCGCGGCCCTACCGGAAAATGCTTCGCAGGCTGGCGCTGAGGCGACAAGTGGTCGCAGGTGTCGCCGAGGCTGAAGGCCGCCGGAAAGGCCGCAGCCACACGGGCTGTGGGGCCACGCGAGCGGCTGCCAAAGAGGTTTCCAACGAGGCACGGCTTTCCCTCGTGGCTCTTCGGGCGTGGGAGCTGTCGCCAGAGCCGCGGCCCTACCGGAAAATTCTTCGCAGTCTGGCGTGGCCGTGCCACGTGGGCGCCGGTGTCGCCGAGGCTGACGGCCGCCGGAAAGCCCGCAGCCCCACGGGCTGTGGGGCCACGCGAGTGGCTGCCAAAGAGCTTTCCAACGAGGCACGGCTTTCCCTCCTGGCTCTTCGGGCGTGGGAGCTGTCGCCAGAGCCGCGGCCCTACCGGAAAATGCTTCGCAGTCTGCCGTGGCCGCGCCACGTAGGCGCCAGTGTCGCCGAGGCTGACGGCCGCCGGAAAGCCCGCAGCCCCACGGGCTGTGGGAACATGCGAGCGGCTGCCAAAGAGCTTTCCAAGGAGGCACGGCTTTCCCTCCTGGCTCTTCGGGCGTGGGAGCTGTCACCAGAGCCGCGGCCCTACCGGAAAATGCTTCGCAGGCTGCCATGGCCGCGCCACGTGGGCGCCGGTGTCGCCGAGGCTGACGGCCGCTGGAAAGCCCGCAGCCCCACAGGCTGTGGGGCCACGCGAGCGGCTGCCAAAGAGCTTTCCAATGAGGCACGGCTTTCCCTCCTGGCTCTTCGGGCGTGGGAGCTGTCGCCAGAGCCGCGGCCCTACCGGAAAATGCTTCACAGGCTGCCGCGGCGGCGCCACGTGGGCGCCGGTGTCGCCAAGGCTGACGGCCGCCGGAAAGCCCGCAGCCCCACGGGCTGTGGGGCCACGCGAGCGGCTGCCAAAGAGGTTTCCAACGAGGCACGGCTTTCCCTCGTGGCTCTTCGGGCGTGGGAGCTGTCGCCAGAGCCGCGGCCCTACCGGAAAATTCTTCGCAGTCTGGCGTGGCCGTGCCACGTGGGCGCCGGTGTCGCCGAGGCTGACGGCCGCCGGAAAGCCCGCAGCCCCACGGGCTGTGGGGCCACGCGAGCGGCTGCCAAAGAGCTTTCCAAGGAGGCACGGCTTTCCCTCCTGGCTCTTCGGGCGTGGGAGCTGTCGCCAGAGCCGCGGCCCTACCGGAAAATGCTTCGCAGTCTGCCGTGGCCGCGCCACGTAGGCGCCAGTGTCGCCGAGGCTGACGGCCGCCGGAAAGCCCGCAGCCCCACGGGCTGTGGGACCATGCGAGCGGCTGCCAAAGAGCTTTCCAAGGAGGCACGGCTTTCCCTCCTGGCTCTTCGGGCGTGGGAGCTGTCGCCAGAGCCGCGGCCCTACCGGAAAATGCTTCGCAGGCTGCCGTGGCCGCGCCACGTGGGCGCCGGTGTCGCCGAGGCTGACGGCCGCTGGAAAGCCCGCAGCCCCACGGGCTGTGGGGCCACGCGAGCGGCTGCCAAAGAGCTTTCCAATGAGGCACGGCTTTCCCTCCTGGCTCTTCGGGCGTGGGAGCTGTCGCCAGAGCCGCGGCCCTACCGGAAAATGCTTCACAGGCTGCCGCGGCGGCGCCACGTGGGCGCCGGTGTCGCCAAGGCTGACGGCCGCCGGAAAGCCCGCAGCCCCACGGGCTGTGGGGCCACGCGAGCGGCTGCCAAAGAGCTTTCCAACGAGGCACGGCTTTCCCTCCTGGCTCTTCGGGCGTGGGAGCTGTCGCCAGAGCCGCAGCCCTACCGGAAAATGCTTCGCAGGCTGGCGCGGCGGCGCCACGTGGGCGCCGGTGGCGCCGAGGCTGACGGCCGCCGGAAAGCCCGCAGCCCCACGGGCTGTGGGGCCACGCGAGCGGCTGCCAAAGAGCTTTCCAAGGAGGCACGGCTTTCCCTCCTGGCTCTTCGGGCGTGGGAGCTGTCGCCAGAGCCGCGGCCCTACCGGAAAATGCTTCGCAGGCTGGCGCTGAGGCGACAAGTGGTCGCAGGTGTCGCCAAGGCTGAAGGCCGCCGGAAAGCCCGCAGCCCCACGGGCTGTGGGGCCACGCGAGCGGCTGCCAAAGAGCTTTCCAAGGAGGCACGGCTTTCCCTCCTGGCTCTTCGGGCGTGGGAGCTGTCGCCAGAGCCGCGGCCCTGCCGGAAAATGCTTCGCAGGCTGGCGTGGCCGTGCCACGTGGGCGCCGGTGTCACCGAGGCTGACGGCCGCCGGAAAGCCCGCAGCCCCACGGGCTGTGGGGCCACGCGAGCGGCTGCCAAAGAGCTTTCCAACGAGGCACGGCTTTCCCTCCTGGCTCTTCGGGCGTGGGAGCTGTCGCCAGAGCCACGGCCCTACCGGAAAATGCTTTGCAGGCTGCCGTGGCCGCGCCACGTGGGCGCCGGTGTCGCCGAGGCTGACGGCCGCCGGAAAGCCCGCAGCCCCACGGGCTGTGGGGCCACGCGAGCGGCTGCCAAAGAGGTTTCCAACGAGGCACGGCTTTCCCTCCTGGCTCTTCGGGCGTGGGAGCTGTCGCCAGAGCCACGGCCCTACCGGAAAATGCTTCGCAGGCTGGCGCTGAGGCGACAAGTGGTCGCAGGTGTCGCCGAGGCTGACGGCCACCGGAAAGCCCGCAGCCCCACGGGCTGTGGGGCCACGCGAGCAGCTGCCAAAGAGCTTTCCAAGGAGGCACGGCTTTCTGTCCTGGCTCTTCGGCCGTGGGAGCTGTCGCCAGAGCCGCGGCCCTACCGGAAAATGCTTCGCAGGCTGGCGCTGAGGTGACAAGTGGTCGCAGGTGTCGCCAAGGCTGAAGGCCGCCGGAAAGCCCGCAGCCCCACGGGCTGTGGGGCCACGCGAGCGGCTGCCAAAGAGGTTTCCAACGAGGCACGGCTTTCCCTCCTGGCTCTTCGGGCGTGGGAGCTGTCGCCAGAGCCGCGGCCCTACCGGAAAATGCTTCGCAGGCTGGCGCTGAGGTGACAAGTGGTCGCAGGTGTCGCCAAGGCTGAAGGCCGCCGGAAAGCCCGCAGCCCCACGGGCTGTGGGGCCACGCGAGCGGCTGCCAAAGAGCTTTCCAAGGAGGCACGGCTTTCCCTCCTGGCTCTTCGGGCGTGGGAGCTGTCGCCAGAGCCGCGGCCCTACCGGAAAATGCTTCACAGGCTGGCGCTGAGGCGACAAGTGGTCGCAGGTGTCGCCAAGGCTGACGGCCGCCGGAAAGCCCGCAGCCCCACGGGCTGTGGGGCCACGCGAGCGGCTGCCAAAGAGCTTTCCAACGAGGCACGGCTTTCCCTCCTGGCTCTTCGGGCGTGGGAGCTGTCGCCAGAGCCACGGCCCTACCAGAAAATGCTTCGCAGGCTGCCGTGGCCGCGCCACGTGGGCGCCGGTGTCGCCGAGGCTGACGGCCGCCGGAAAGCCCGCAGCCCCACACGCTGTGGGACCACGCGAGCGGCTGCCAAAGAGCTTTCCAACGAGGCACGACTTTCCGTCCTGGCTCTTTGGTCGTGGGAGCTGTCGCCAGAGCCGCGGCCCTACCGGAAAATGCTTCACAGGCTGGCGCGGCGGCGCCACGTGGTCGCAGGTGTCGCCGAGGCTGACGGCCGCCTGAAAGCCCGCAGCCCCACACGCTGTGGGGCCATGCGAGCGTCTGCCAAAGAGCTTTCCAAGGAGGCACGGCTTTCCCTCCTGGCTCTTCGGGCGTGGGAGCTGTCGCCAGAGCCGCGGCCCTACCGGAAAATGCTTCGCAGGCTGCCGCGACGGCGCCATGTGGGCGCCGGTGTCGCCGAGGCTGCCGGCCGCCGGAAAGCCCGCAGCCCCACGGGCTGTGGGGCCACGCGAGCGGCTGCCAAAGAGCTTTCCAATGAGGCACGGATTTCCCTCCTGGCTCTTCGGGCGTGGGAGCTGTCGCCAGAGCCGCGGCCCTACCGGAAAATGCTTCGCAGGCTGCCGCGACGGCGCCATGTGGGCGCCGGTGTCGCCGAGGCTGCCGGCCGCCGGAAAGCCCGCAGCCCCACGGGCTGTGGGGCCACGCGAGCGGCTGCCAAAGAGCTTTCCAATGAGGCACGGATTTCCCTCCTGGCTCTTCGGGCGTGGGAGCTGTCGCCAGAGCCGCGGCCCTACCGGAATATGCTTCACAGGCTGGCGTGGCGGCGCCATGTGGGCGCCGGTGTCGCCGAGGCTGACGGCCGCCGGAAAGCCCGCAGCCCCATGGGCTGTGGTGCCACGCGAGCTGCTGCCAAAGAGCTTTCCAAGGAGGCACGGCTTTCCCTCCTGGCTCTTCGGGCGTGGGAGCTGTCGCCAGAGCCGCGGCCCTACTGGAAAATGCTTCGCAGGCTGGCGCTGAGGCGACAAGTGGTCGCAGGTGTCGCCGAGGCTGACGGCCACCGGAAAGCCCGCAGCCCCACGGGCTGTGGGGCCACGCGAGCGGCTGCCAAAGAGCTTTCCAACGAGGCACGGCTTTCCCTCCTGGCTCTTCGGGCGTGGGAGCTGTCGCCAGAGCCGCGGCCCTACCGGGAAATGCTTCGCAGGCTGGCGCGGCGGCGCCACGTGGGCACCGGTGGCGCCGAGGCTGACGGCCGCTGGAAAGCCCGCAGCCCCACGGGCTGTGGGGCCACGTGAGTGGCTGCCAAAGAGCTTTCCAAGGAGGCACGGCTTTCCCTCCTGGCTCTTCGGATGTGGGAGTTGTTGCCAGAGCCGCGGCCCTACCGGAAAATGCTTCGCAGGCTGGCGCTGAGGCGACAAGTGGTCGCAGGTGTCGCCGAGGCTGAAGGCCGCCGGAAAGGCCGCAGCCACACGGGCTGTGGGGCCACGCGAGCGGCTGCCAAAGAGGTTTCCAACGAGGCACGGCTTTCCCTCGTGGCTCTTCGGGCGTGGGAGCTGTCGCCAGAGCCGCGGCCCTACCGGAAAATTCTTCGCAGTCTGGCGTGGCCGTGCCACGTGGGCGCCGGTGTCGCCGAGGCTGACGGCCGCCGGAAAGCCCGCAGCCCCACGGGCTGTGGGGCCACGCGAGTGGCTGCCAAAGAGCTTTCCAACGAGGCACGGCTTTCCCTCCTGGCTCTTCGGGCGTGGGAGCTGTCGCCAGAGCCGCGGCCCTACCGGAAAATGCTTCGCAGTCTGCCGTGGCCGCGCCACGTAGGCGCCAGTGTCGCCGAGGCTGACGGCCGCCGGAAAGCCCGCAGCCCCACGGGCTGTGGGAACATGCGAGCGGCTGCCAAAGAGCTTTCCAAGGAGGCACGGCTTTCCCTCCTGGCTCTTCGGGCGTGGGAGCTGTCGCCAGAGCCGCGGCCCTGCCGGAAAATGCTTCGCAGGCTGGCGTGGCCGTGCCACGTGGGCGCCGGTGTCACCGAGGCTGACGGCCGCCGGAAAGCCCGCAGCCCCACGGGCTGTGGGGCCACGCGAGCGGCTGCCAAAGAGCTTTCCAACGAGGCACGGCTTTCCCTCCTGGCTCTTCGGGCGTGGGAGCTGTCGCCAGAGCCACGGCCCTACCGGAAAATGCTTTGCAGGCTGCCGTGGCCGCGCCACGTGGGCGCCGGTGTCGCCGAGGCTGACGGCCGCCGGAAAGCCCGCAGCCCCACGGGCTGTGGGGCCACGCGAGCGGCTGCCAAAGAGCTTTCCAACGAGGCACGGCTTTCCCTCCTGGCTCTTCGGGCGTGGGAGCTGTCGCCAGAGCCACGGCCCTACCGGAAAATGCTTTGCAGGCTGCCGTGGCCGCGCCACGTGGGCGCCGGTGTCGCCGAGGCTGACGGCCGCCGGAAAGCCCGCAGCCCCACGGGCTGTGGGGCCACGCGAGCGGCTGCCAAAGAGGTTTCCAACGAGGCACGGCTTTCCCTCCTGGCTCTTCGGGCGTGGGAGCTGTCGCCAGAGCCGCGGCCCTAACGGAAAATGCTTCGCAGGCTGGCGCTGAGGCGACAAGTGGTCGCAGGTGTCGCCGAGGCTGACGGCCACCGGAAAGCCCGCAGCCCCACGGGCTGTGGGGCCACGCGAGCAGCTGCCAAAGAGCTTTCCAAGGAGGCACGGCTTTCTGTCCTGGCTCTTCGGCCGTGGGAGCTGTCGCCAGAGCCGCGGCCCTACCGGAAAATGCTTCGCAGGCTGGCGCTGAGGTGACAAGTGGTCGCAGGTGTCGCCAAGGCTGAAGGCCGCCGGAAAGCCCGCAGCCCCACGGGCTGTGGGGCCACGCGAGCGGCTGCCAAAGAGGTTTCCAACGAGGCACGGCTTTCCCTCCTGGCTCTTCGGGCGTGGGAGCTGTCGCCAGAGCCGCGGCCCTACCGGAAAATGCTTCGCAGGCTGGCGCTGAGGTGACAAGTGGTCGCAGGTGTCGCCAAGGCTGAAGGCCGCCGGAAAGCCCGCAGCCCCACGGGCTGTGGGGCCACGCGAGCGGCTGCCAAAGAGCTTTCCAAGGAGGCACGGCTTTCCCTCCTGGCTCTTCGGGCGTGGGAGCTGTCGCCAGAGCCGCGGCCCTACCGGAAAATGCTTCACAGGCTGGCGCTGAGGCGACAAGTGGTCGCAGGTGTCGCCAAGGCTGAAGGCCGCCGGAAAGCCCGCAGCCCCACGGGCTGTGGGGCCCACGCGAGCGGCTGCCAAAGAGCTTTCCAACGAGGCACGGCTTTCCCTCCTGGCTCTTCGGGCGTGGGAGCTGTCGCCAGAGCCACGGCCCTACCAGAAAATGCTTCGCAGGCTGCCGTGGCCGCGCCACGTGGGCGCCGGTGTCGCCGAGGCTGACGGCCGCCGGAAAGCCCGCAGCCCCACACGCTGTGGGACCACGCGAGCGGCTGCCAAAGAGCTTTCCAACGAGGCACGACTTTCCGTCCTGGCTCTTTGGTCGTGGGAGCTGTCGCCAGAGCCGCGGCCCTACCGGAAAATGCTTCACAGGCTGGCGCGGCGGCGCCACGTGGTCGCAGGTGTCGCCGAGGCTGACGGCCGCCTGAAAGCCCGCAGCCCCACACGCTGTGGGGCCATGCGAGCGTCTGCCAAAGAGCTTTCCAAGGAGGCACGGCTTTCCCTCCTGGCTCTTCGGGCGTGGGAGCTGTCGCCAGAGCCGCGGCCCTACCGGAAAATGCTTCGCAGGCTGCCGCGACGGCGCCATGTGGGCGCCGGTGTCGCCGAGGCTGCCGGCCGCCGGAAAGCCCGCAGCCCCACGGGCTGTGGGGCCACGCGAGCGGCTGCCAAAGAGCTTTCCAATGAGGCACGGATTTCCCTCCTGGCTCTTCGGGCGTGGGAGCTGTCGCCAGAGCCGCGGCCCTACCGGAATATGCTTCACAGGCTGGCGTGGCGGCGCCATGTGGGCGCCGGTGTCGCCGAGGCTGACGGCCGCCGGAAAGCCCGCAGCCCCATGGGCTGTGGTGCCACGCGAGCTGCTGCCAAAGAGCTTTCCAAGGAGGCACGGCTTTCCCTCCTGGCTCTTCGGGCGTGGGAGCTGTCGCCAGAGCCGCGGCCCTACTGGAAAATGCTTCGCAGGCTGGCGCTGAGGCGACAAGTGGTCGCAGGTGTCGCCGAGGCTGACGGCCACCGGAAAGCCCGCAGCCCCACGGGCTGTGGGGCCACGCGAGCGGCTGCCAAAGAGCTTTCCAACGAGGCACGGCTTTCCCTCCTGGCTCTTCGGGCGTGGGAGCTGTCGCCAGAGCCGCGGCCCTACCGGGAAATGCTTCGCAGGCTGGCGCGGCGGCGCCACGTGGGCACCGGTGGCGCCGAGGCTGACGGCCGCTGGAAAGCCCGCAGCCCCACGGGCTGTGGGGCCACGTGAGTGGCTGCCAAAGAGCTTTCCAAGGAGGCACGGCTTTCCCTCCTGGCTCTTCGGATGTGGGAGTTGTTGCCAGAGCCGCGGCCCTACCGGAAAATGCTTCGCAGGCTGCCGCGACGGCGCCATGTGGGCGCCGGTGTCGCCGAGGCTGACGGCCGCCGGAAAGCCCGCAGCCCCATGGGCTGTGGTGCCACGCGAGCTGCTGCCAAAGAGCTTTCCAAGGAGGCACGGCTTTCCCTCCTGGCTCTTCGGGCGTGGGAGCTGTCGCCAGAGCCGCGGCCCTACTGGAAAATGCTTCGCAGGCTGGCGCTGAGGCGACAAGTGGTCGCAGGTGTCGCCGAGGCTGACGGCCACCGGAAAGCCCGCAGCCCCACGGGCTGTGGGGCCACGCGAGCGGCTGCCAAAGAGCTTTCCAACGAGGCACGGCTTTCCCTCGTGGCTCTTCGGGCGTGGGAGCTGTCACCAGAGCCGCGGCCCTACCGGAAAATGCTTCACAGGCTGGCGCGGCGGCGCCACGTTGTCGCAGGTGTCGCCGAGGCTGATGGCCGCCGGAAAGCCCGCAGCCCCACGGGCTGTGGGGCCACGCGAGCGGCTGCCAAAGAGCTTTCCAACGAGGCACGGCTTTCCGTCCTGGCTCTTCGGGCGTGGGAGCTGTCGCCAGAGCCGCGGCCCTACCGGAAAATGCTTCGCAGTCTGGCGTGGCCGCGCCACGTGGGCACCGGTGTCGCCGAGGCTGACGGCCGCCGGAAAGCCCGCAGCCCCACGGGCTGTGGGGCCACGCGAGCGGCTGCCAAAGAGCTTTCCAATGAGGCACGGCTTTCCCTCCTGGCTCTTCGGGCGTGGGAGCTGTCGCCAGAGCCGCGGCCCTACCGGAAAATGCTTCGCAGTCTGCCGTGGCCGCGCCACGTGGGCGCCGGTGTCGCCGAGGCTGACGGCCGCTGGAAAGCCCGCAGCCCCACGGGCTGTGGGACCATGCGAGCGGCTGCCAAAGAGCTTTCCAAGGAGGCACGGCTTTCCATCCTGGCTCTTCGGGCGTGGGAGCTGTCGCCAGAGCCGCGGCCCTACCGGAAAATGCTTCGCAGGCTTCCGTGGCCGCGCCACGTGGGAGCCGGTGTCGCCGAGGCTGACGGCCGCTGGAAAGCCCGCAGCCCCACGGGCTGTGGGGCCACGCGAGCGGCTGCCAAAGAGCTTTCCAATGAGGCACGGCTTTCCCTCCTGGCTCTTCGGGCGTGGGAGCTGTCGCCAGAGCCGCGGCCCTACCGGAAAATGCTTCACAGGCTGGCGCGGCGGCGCCACGTGGGCGCCGGTGTCGCCAAGGCTGACGGCCGCCGGAAAGCCCGCAGCCCCACGGGCTGTGGGGCCACGCGAGCGGCTGCCAAAGAGCTTTCCAACGAGGCACGGCTTTCCCTCCTGGCTCTTCGGGCGTGGGAGTTGTCGCCAGAGCCGCAGCCCTACCGGAAAATGCTTCGCAGGCTGGCGCGGCGGCGCCACGTGGGCGCCGGTGTCGCCGAGGCTGACGGCCGCCGGAAAGCCCGCAGCCCCACGGGCTCTGGGGCCACGCGAGCGGCTGCCAAAGAGCTTTCCAAGGAGGCACGGATTTCTGTCCTGGCTCTTCGGCCGTGGGAGCTGTCGCCAGAGCCGCGGCCCTACCGGAAAATGCTTCGCAGGCTGGCGCTGAGGTGACAAGTGGTCGCAGGTGTCGCCAAGGCTGAAGGCCGCCGGAAAGCCCGCAGCCCCACGGGCTGTGGGGCCACGCGAGCGGCTGCCAAAGAGGTTTCCAACGAGGCACGGCTTTCCCTCCTGGCTCTTCGGGCGTGGGAGCTGTCGCCAGAGCCGCGGCCCTACCGGAAAATGCTTCGCAGGCTGGCGTGGCCGTGCCACGTGGGCGCCGGTGTCACCGAGGCTGACGGCCGCCAGAAAGCCCGCAGCCCCACGGGCTGTGGGGCCACGCGAGCGGCTGCCAAAGAGCTTTCCAACGAGGCACGGCTTTCCCTCCTGGCTCTTCGGGCGTGGGAGCTGTCGCCAGAGCCACGGCCCTACCGGAAAATGCTTTGCAGGCTGCCGTGGCCGCGCCACGTGGGCGCCGGTGTCGCCGAGGCTGACGGCCGCCGGAAAGCCCGCAGCCCCACGGGCTGTGGGGCCACGCGAGCGGCTGCCAAAGAGCTTTCCAACGAGGCACGGCTTTCCCTCCTGGCTCTTCGGGCGTGGGAGCTGTCGCCAGAGCCGCAGCCCTACCGGAAAATGCTTCGCAGGCTGGCGCGGCGGCGCCACATGGGCGCCGGTGGCGCCGAGGCTGACGGCCGCCGGAAAGCCCGCAGCCCCACTGGCTGTGGGGCCACGCGAGCGGCTGCCAAAGAGCTTTCCAAGGAGGCACGGCTTTCCCTCCTGGCTCTTCGGGCGTGGGAGCTGTCGCCAGAGCCGCGGCCCTACCGGAAAATGCTTCGCAGGCTGGCGCTGAGGCGACAAGTGGTCGCAGGTGTCGCCAAGGCTGACGGCCGCCGGAAAGCCCGCAGCCCCACGGGCTGTGGGGCCACACGAGCGGCTGCCAAAGAGGTTTCCAACGAGGCACGGCTTTCCCTCCTGGCTCTTCGGGCGTGGGAGCTGTCGCCAGAGCCGCGGTCCTACCGGAAAATGCTTCGCAGGCTGGCGTGGCCGTGCCACGTGGGCGCCGGTGTCACCGAGGCTGACGGCCGCCGGAAAGCCCGCAGCCCCACGGGCTGTGGGGCCACGCGAGCGGCTGCCAAAGAGCTTTCCAACGAGGCACGGCTTTCCCTCCTGGCTCTTCGGGCGTGGGAGCTGTCGCCAGAGCCACGGCCCTACCGGAAAATGCTTTGCAGGCTGCCGTGGCCGCGCCACGTGGGCGCCGGTGTCGCCGAGGCTGACGGCCGCCGGAAAGCCCGCAGCCCCACGGGCTGTGGGGCCACGCGAGCGGCTGCCAAAGAGCTTTCCAACGAGGCACGGCTTTCCCTCCTGGCTCTTCAGGCGTGGGAGCTGTCGCCAGAGCCACGGCCCTACCGGAAAATGCTTCGCAGGCTGCCGTGGCCGCGCCACGTGGGCGCCGGTGTCGCCGAGGCTGAAGGCCGCCGGAAAGCCCGCAGCCCCACACGCTGTGGGACCACGCGAGCGGCTGCCAAAGAGCTTTCCAACGAGGCACGACTTTCCGTCCTGGCTCTGTGGTCGTGGGAGCTGTCGCCAGAGCCGCGGCCCTACCGGAAAATGCTTCACAGGCTGGCGCGGCGGCGCCACGTGGTCGCAGGTGTCGCCGAGGCTGACGGCCGCCTGAAAGCCCGCAGCCCCACATGCTGTGGGGCCACGCGAGCGGCTGCCAAAGAGCTTTCCAACGAGGCACGGCTTTCCGTCCTGGCTCTTCGGGCGTGGGAGCTGTCGCCAGAGCCGCGGCCCTACCGGAAAATGCTTCGCAGGCTGGCGCTGAGGCGACAAGTGGTCGCAGGTGTCGCCGAGGCTGACGGCCACCGGAAAGCCCGCAGCCCCACGGGCTGTGGGGCCACGCGAGCGGCTGCCAAAGAGGTTTCCAACGAGGCACGGCTTTCCCTCGTGGCTCTTCGGGCGTGGGAGCTGTCACCAGAGCCGCGGCCCTACCGGAAAATGCTTCACAGGCTGGCGCGGCGGCGCCACGTTGTCGCAGGTGTCGCCGAGGCTGATGGCCGCCGGAAAGCCCGCAGCCCCACGGGCTGTGGGGCCGCGCCAGCAGTTGCCAAAAAGCTTTCCAACGAGGCACGGCTTTCCCTCGTGGCTCTTCGGGCGTGGGAGCTGTCGCCAGAGCCGCGGCCCTACTGGAAAATGCTTCGCAGGCTGACGCGGCGGCGCCACGTGGTCGCAGCTGTCGCCGAGGCTGACGGCCGCCGGAAAGCCCGCAACCCCACGGGCTGTGGGGCCACGCGAGCGGCTGCCAAAGAGCTTTCCAAGGAGGCACGGCTTTGCCTCGTGGCTCTTCGGGCGTGGGAGCTGTCGCCAGAGCCGCGGCCCTACCGGAAAATGCTTCGCAGGCTGGCGTGGCGGCGCCACGTGGGCGCCGGTGTCACCGAGGCTGATGGCCGCCGGAAAGCCCGCAGCCCCACGGGCTGTGGGGCCACGTGAGGGGCTGCCAAAGAGCTTTCCAAGGAGGCACGGCTTTCCCTCCTGGCTCTTCGGGCGTGGGAGCTGTCACCAGAGCCGTGGCCCTGCCGGAAAATGCTTCGCAGGCTGATGCGGGGGCGCCACGTGGTCACAGCTGTCGCCGAGGCTGACGGCCGCCGGAAAGCCCGCAGCCCCACGGGCTGTGGGGCCATGCGAGCGGCTGCCAAAGAGCTTTGCAAGGAGGCACGGCTTTCCCTCCTGGCTCTTCGGGCGTGGGAGCTGTCGGCAGAGCCGCGGCCCTACCGGAAAATGCTTTGCAGGCTGGCGCGGCGGCGCCACGTGGGCGCCGGTGTCGCCAAGGCTGACGGCCGCCGGAAAGCCCGCAGCCCCACGGGCTGTGGGGCCACGCGAGCGGCTGCCAAAGAGCTTTCCAACGAGGCACGGCTTTCCCTCGTGTGTCTTCGGGCGTGGGAGCTGTCGCCAGAGCCGCGGCCCTACCGGAAAATGCTTCACAGGCTGGCGCGGCGGCGCCACGTGGGCGCCGGTGACGCCGAGGCTGACGGCCGCCGGAAAGCCCGCAGCCCCACGGGCTGTGGGGCCACGCGAGCGGCTGCCAAAGAGCTTTCCAACGAGGCACGGCTTTCCCTCCTGGCTCTTCGGGCGTGGGAGCTGTCACCAGAGCCGCGGCCCTACCGGAAAATGCTTCGCAGGCTGCCGCGACGGCGCCATGTGGGCGCCGGTGTCGCCGAGGCTGACGGCCGCCGGAAAGCCCGCAGCCCCACGGGCTGTGGGGCCACGCGAGCGGCTGCCAAAGAGCTTTCCAAGGAGGCACGGCTTTCCCTCCTGGCTCTTCGGGCGTGGGAGCTGTCGCCAGAGCCGCGGCCCTACTGGAAAATGCTTCGCAGGCTGGCGCTGAGGCGACAAGTGGTCGCAGGTGTCGCCGAGGCTGACGGCCGCCGGAAAGCCCGCAGCCCCACGGGCTGTGGGGCCACGCGAGCGGCTGCCAAAGAGCTTTCCAAGGAGGCACGGCTTTCCCTCCTGGCTCTTCGGGCGTGGGAGCTGTCGCCAGAGCCGCGGCCCTACCGGAAAATGCTTCGCAGGCTGGCGTGGCCGTGCCACGTGGGCACCGGTGTCACCGAGGCTGACGGCCGCCGGAAAGCCCGCAGCCCCACGGGCTGTGGGGCCACGCGAGCGGCTGCCAAAGAGCTTTCCAACGAGGCACGGCTTTCCCTCCTGGCTCTTCGGGCGTGGGAGCTGTCGCCAGAGCCGCGGCCCTACCGGAAAATGCTTTGCAGGCTGCCGTGGCCGCGCCACGTGGGCGCCGGTGTCGCCGAGGCTGACGGCCGCCGGAAAGCCCGCAGCCCCACGGGCTGTGGGGCCACGCGAGCGGCTGCCAAAGAGCTTTCCAACGAGGCACGGCTTTCCCTCCTGGCTCTTCGGGCGTGGGAGCTGTCGCCAGAGCCACGGCCCTACCGGAAAATGCTTCGCAGGCTGCCGTGGCCGCGCCACGTGGGCGCCGGTGTCGCCGAGGCTGAAGGCCGCCGGAAAGCCCGCAGCCCCACGGGCTGTGGGGCCACGCGAGCGGCTGCCAAAGAGCTTTCCAACGAGGCACGGCTTTCCCTCCTGGCTCTTTGGTCGTGGGAGCTGTCGCCAGAGCCGCGGCCCTACCGGAAAATGCTTCACAGGCTGGCGCGGCGGCGCCACGTGGTCGCAGGTGTCGCCGAGGCTGACGGCCGCCGGAAAGCCCGCAGCCCCACGGGCTGTGGGGCCACGCGAGCGGCTGCCAAAGAGGTTTCCAACAAGGCACGGCTTTCCCTCCTGGCTCTTCGGGCGTGGGAGCTGTCGCCAGAGCCGCGGCCCTACCGGAAAATGCTTCGCAGGCTGGCGTGGCCGTGCCACGTGGGCGCCGGTGTCACCGAGGCTGACGGCCGCCGGAAAGCCCGCAGCCCCACGGGCTGTGGGGCCACGCGAGCGGCTGCCAAAGAGCTTTCCAACGAGGCACGGCTTTCCCTCCTGGCTCTTCGGGCGTGGGAGCTGTCGCCAGAGCCGCGGCCCTACCGGAAAATGCTTTGCAGGCTGCCGTGGCCGCGCCACGTGGGCGCCGGTGTCGCCGAGGCTGACGGCCGCCGGAAAGCCCGCAGCCCCACGGGCTGTGGGGCCACGCGAGCGGCTGCCAAAGAGCTTTCCAACGAGGCACGGCTTTCCCTCCTGGCTCTTCGGGCGTGGGAGCTGTCGCCAGAGCCACGGCCCTACCGGAAAATGCTTCGCAGGCTGCCGTGGCCGCGCCACGTGGGCGCCGGTGTCGCCGTGGCTGAAGGCCGCCGGAAAGCCCGCAGCCCCACACGCTGTGGGACCACGCGAGCGGCTGCCAAAGAGCTTTCCAACGAGGCACGACTTTCCCTCCTGGCTCTTTGGTCGTGGGAGCTGTCGCCAGAGCCGCGGCCCTACCGGAAAATGCTTCACAGGCTGGCGCGGGCGGCGCCACGTGGTCGCAGGTGTCGCCGAGGCTGACGGCCGCCTGAAAGCCCGCAGCCCCACACGCTGTGGGGCCATGCGAGCGGCTGCCAAAGAGCTTTCCAAGGAGGCACGGCTTTCCGTCCTGGCTCTTCGGGCGTGGGAGCTGTCGCCAGAGCCGCGGCCCTACTGGAAAATGCTTCGCAGGCTGGCGCTGAGGCGACAAGTGGTCGCAGGTGTCGCCGAGGCTGACGGCCACCGGAAAGCCCGCAGCCCCACGGGCTGTGGGGCCACGCGAGCGGCTGCTAAAGAGGTTTCCAACGAGGCACGGCTTTCCCTCCTGGCTCTTCGGGCGTGGGAGCTGTCACCAGAGCCGCGGCCCTACCGGAAAATGCTTCACAGGCTGGCGCGGCGGCGCCACGTTGTCGCAGGTGTCGCCGAGGCTGATGGCCGCCGGAAAGCCCGCAGCCCCACGGGCTGTGGGGCCGCGCCAGCAGTTGCCAAAAAGCTTTCCAACGAGGCACGGCTTTCTCTCGTGGCTCTTCGGGCGTGGGAGCTGTCGCCAGAGCCGCGGCCCTACCGGAAAATGCTTCGCAGTCTGCCGTGGCCGCGCCACGTGGGCGCCGGTGTCGCCGAGGCTGACGGCCGCCAGAAAGACCGCAGCCCCCACGGGCTGTGGGGCCACGCGAGCGGCTGCCAAAGAGCTTTCCAAGGAGGCACGGCTTTCCCTCCTGGCTCTTCGGGCGTGGGAGCTGTCGCCAGAGCCGCGGCCCTACCGGAAAATGCTTCGCAGGCTGCCGCGACGGCGCCATGTGGGCGCCGGTGTCGCCGAGGCTGACGGCCGCCGGAAAGCCCGCAGCCCCACGGGCTGTGGGGCCACGCGAGCGGCTGCCAAAGAGCTTTCCAAGGAGGCACGGCTTTCCCTCCTGGCTCTTCGGGCGTGGGAGCTGTCGCCAGAGCCGCGGCCCTACTGGAAAATGCTTCGCAGGCTGGCGCTGAGGCGACAAGTGGTCCGCAGGTGTCGCCGAGGCTGACGGCCGCCGGAAACCCCGCAGCCCCACGGGCTGTGGGGCCACGCGAGCGGCTGCCAAAGAGGTTTCCAACGAGGCACGGCTTTCCCTCCTGGCTCTTCGGGCGTGGGAGCTGTCGCCCAGAGCCACGGCCCTACCGGAAAATGCTTCGCAGGCTGCCTTGGCCGCGCCACGTGGGCGCCGCGGTGTCGCCGAGGCTGACGGCCGCCCGGAAAGCCCGCAGCCCCACGGGCTGTGGGGCCACGCGAGCGGCTGCCAAAGAGCTTTCCAACGAGGCACGGCTTTCCCTCCTGGCTCTTCGGGCGTGGGAGCTGTCGCCAGAGCCGCGGCCCTACCGGAAAATGCTTCGCAGTCTGCCGTGGCCGCGCCACGTGGGCGCCGGTGTCGCCGAGGCTGACGGCCGCCAGAAAGCCCGCAGCCCCACGGGCTGTGGGGCCACGCGAGCGGCTGCCAAAGAGCTTTCCAACGAGGGCACGGCTTTCCCTCCTGGCTCTTCGGGTGTGGGAGCTGTCGCCAGAGCCGCGGCCCTACCGGAAAATGCTTCACAGGCTGGCGCGGCGGCGCCACGTGGTCGTAGCTGTCGCCGAGACTGACGGCCGCCGGAAAGCCCGCAGCCCACGGGCTGTGGGGCCATGCGAGCGGCTTGCCAAAGAGCTTTCCAAGGAGGCACGGCTTTCCCTCCTGGCTCTTCGGGGCGTGGGAGCTGTCGGCAGAGCCGCGGCCCCTACCGGAAAATGCTTTGCAGGCTGGCGCGGCGGCGCCACGTGGGCGCCGGTGTCGCAAAGGCTGACGGCCGCCGGAAAGCCCGCAGCCCCACGGGCTGTGGGGCCACGCGAGCGGCTGCCAAAGAGCTTTCCAACGAGGCACGGCTTTCCCTCGTGTGTCTTCGGGCATCGGAGCTGTCGCCAGAGCCGCGGCCCTACCGGAAAATGCTTCGCAGGCTGGCGCGACGGCGCCATGTGGGCCGCCGGTGTCGCCGAGGCTGACGGCCGCCGGAAAGCCCGCAGCCCCACGGGCTGTGGGGCCACGCGAGCGGCTGCCAAAGAGCTTTGCAAGGAGGCACGGCTTTCCCTCTTGGCTCTTCGGGCGTGGGAGCTGTCGCCAGAGCCGCGGCCCTACTGGAAAATGCTTCGCAGGCTGGCGCTGAGGCGACAAGTGGTCGCAGGTGTCGCCGAGGCTGACGGCCACCGGAAAGCCCACAGCCCCACGGGCTGTGGGGCCACGCGAGCGGCTGCCAAAGAGGTTTCCAACGAGGCACGGCTTTCCCTCCTGGCTCTTCGGGCGTGGGAGCTGTCGCCAGAGCCGTGGCCCTACCGGAAAATGCTTCGCAGGCTGGTGCGGGGGCGCCACGTGGTCAAAGGTATCGCCGAGGCTGACGGCCACCGGAAAGCCCACAGCCCCACGGGCTGTGGGGCCACGCGAGCGGCTGCCAAAGAGGTTTCCAACGAGGCAAGGCTTTCCCTCCTGGCTCTTCGGGCGTGGGAGCTGTCGCCAGAGCCGCGGCCCTACTGGAAAATGCTTCACAGGCAGGCGCGGCGGCGCCACGTGGGCACCGGTGTCGCCAAGGCTGACGGCCACCGGAAAGCCCGCAGCCCCACGGGCTGTGGAGCCACGCGAGCGGTTGCCAAAGACCTTTCCAAGGAGGCACGGCTTTCCCTCCTGGCTCTTCGGGCGTGGGAGTGTCGCCAGAGCCGCGGCCCTACCGGAAAATGCTTCACAGGCAGGCACGGCGGCGCCACGTGGGCACCGGTGTCTCCGAGGCTGACGGCCACCGGAAAGCCCGCTGCCCCACGGGCTGTGGGGCCACGCGAGCGGCTGCCAAAGAGCTTTCCAACGAGGCACGGCTTTCCCTCCTGGCTCTTCGGGCGTGGGAGCTGTCGCCAGAGCCGCGGCCCTAGCGGAAAATGCTTTGCAGGCTGCCGTGGCCGCGCCACGTGGGCGCCGGTGTCGCCGAGGCTGACGGCCGCCGGAAAGCCCGCAGCCCCACACGCTGTGGGACCACGCGAGCGGCTGCCAAAGAGCTTTCCAACGAGGCACGACTTTCCGTCCTGGCTCTTCGGGCGTGGGAGTGTCGCCAGAGCCGCGGCCCTACCGGAAAATGCTTCGCAGGCTGGCGCGGCGGCGCCACGTTGGCGCCGGTGTCGCCGAGGCTGACGGCCGCCGGAAAGCCCGCAGCCCCACGGGCTGTGGGGCCACGCGAGCGGCTGCCAAAGAGCTTTCCAAGGAGGCACGGCTTTCCCTCCTGGCTCTTCGGGCGTGGGAGCTGTCGCCAGAGCCACGGCCCTACCGGAAAATGCTTCGCAGGCTGGCGTGGCCGCGCCACGTGGGCGCCGGTGTCGCCGAGGCTGACGGCCGCCGGAAAACCCGCAGCCCCACGGGCTGTGTGACCACGCGAGCGGCTGCCAAAGAGCTTTGCAACGAGGCACGGCTTTCCCTCCTGGCTCTTCGGGTGTGGGAGCTGTCGCCAGAGCCGCGGCCCTACCGGAAAATGCTTCACAGGCTGGCGCGGCGGCGCCACGTGGTCGCAGCTGTCGCCGAGGCTGACGGCCGCCGGAAAGCCCGCAGCCCCACACGCTGTGGGGCCACACGAGCGGCTGCCAAAGAGCTTTCCAACGAGGCACGGCTTTCCGTCCTGGCTCTTCGGGCGTGGGAGCTGTCGCCAGAGCCGCGGCCCTAGCGGAAAATGCTTCACAGGCTGGCGCGGCGGCGCCACGTGGTCGCAGGTGTCGCCGAGGCTGACGGCCGCCGGAAAGCCCGCAGCCCCACGGGCTGTGGGGCCACGCGAGCGGCTGCCAAAGAGCTTTCCAAGGAGGCACAGCTTTCCCTCCTGGCTCTTCAGGCGTGGGAGCTGTCGCCAGAGCCGCGGCCCTACTGGAAAATGCTTCGCAGGCTGGTGCGGCGGCGCCACGTGGGCGCCGGTGTCGCCGAGGCTGACGGCCGCCGGAAAGCCCGCAGCCCCACGGGCTGTGGGGCCACGCGAGCGGCTGCGAAAGAGCTTTCCAAGGACGCACGGCTTTCCCTCCTGGCTCTTCTGACGTGGGAGCTGTCGCCAGAGCGGCGGCCCTACCGGAAAATGCTTCGCAGGCTGGCGCGGCGGTGCCACGTGGGCGCCGGTGTCGCCGAGGCTGACGGCCGCCGGAAAGCCCGCAGCCCCACGGGCTGTGGGGCCATGCGAGCGCATGCCAAAGAGCTTTCCAAGGAGGCACGGCTTTCCCTCCTGGCTCTTCGGATGTGGGAGCTGTCGCCAGAGCCGCGGCCCTACCGGAAAATGCTTTGCAGGCTGGCGTGGCGGCACCACGTGGTCGCAGGTGTCGCCGAGGCTGACGGCCGCCGGAAAGCCCGCAGCCCCACGGGCTGTGGGGCCACGTGAGCGGCTGCCAAAGAGCTTTCCAACGAGGCACGGCTTTCCCTCCTGGCTCTTCGGGCGTGGGAGCTGTCACCAGAGCCGTGGCCCTGCCGGAAAATGCTTCGCAGGCTGGTGCGGGGGCGCCACGTGGTCACAGGTGTGGCCGAGGCTGATGGCCGCTGGAAAGCCCGCAGCCCCACGGGCTGTGGGGCCACGTGAGCGGCTGCCAAAGAGCTTTCCAACGAGGCACGGCTTTCCCTCCTGGCTCTTCGGGTGTGGGAGTTGTCGCCAGAGCCGCGGCCCTACCGGAAAATGCTTCGCAGGCTGGCGCTGAGGCGACAAGTGGTCTCAGGTGTCGCCAAGGCTGAAGGCCGCCGGAAAGGCCGCAGCCCCACGGGCTGTGGGGCCACGCGAGCGGCTGCCAAAGAGGTTTCCAAGGAGGCACGGCTTTCCCTCGTGGCTCTTCGGACGTGGGAGCTGTCGCCAGAGCCGCGGCCCTACCGGAAAATGCTTCGCAGGCTGACGCGGCGGCGCCACGTGGTCGCAGCTGTCGCCGAGGCTGACGGCCGCCGGAAAGCCCGCAACCCCACGGGCTGTGGGGCCACGCGAGCGGCTGCCAAAGAGCTTTCCAAGGAGGCACGGCTTTGCCTCGTGGCTCTTCGGGCGTGGGAGCTGTCGCCAGAGCCGCGGCCCTACCGGAAAATGCTTTGCAGGCTGGCGTGGCGGCGCCACGTGGGCGCCGGTGTCACCGAGGCTGATGGCCGCCGGAAAGCCCGCAGCCCCACGGGCTGTGGGGCCACGTGAGGGGCTGCCAAAGAGCTTTCCAAGGAGGCACGGCTTTCCCTCCTGGCTCTTCGGGCGTGGGAGCTGTCGCCAGAGCCGTGGCCCTACCGGAAAATGCTTCGCAGGCTGGTGCGGGGGCGCCACGTGGTCACAGGTATCGCCGAGGCTGACGGCCGCTGGAAAGCCCGCAGCCCCAGGGGCTGTGGGGCCACGCGAGCGGCTGCCAAAGAGGTTTCCAACGAGGCACGGCTTTCCCTCCTGGCTCTTCGGGCGTGGGAGCTGTCGCCAGAGCCGCGGCCCTACCGGAAAATGCTTCACAGGCAGGCACGGCGGCGCCACGTGGGCACCGGTGTCGCCGAGGCTGACGGCCACCGGAAAGCCCGCAGCCCCACGGGCTGTGGGGCCACGCGAGCGGCTGCCAAAGAGCTTTCCAAGGAGGCACGGCTTTCCCTCCTGGCTCTTCGGGCGTGGGAGCTGTCGCCAGAGCCGCGGCCCTACCGGAAAATGCTTTGCAGGCTGGCGCGGCGGCGCCACGTGGGCGCCGGTGTCGCCGAGGCTGACGGCCGCCGGAAAGCCCGCAGCCCCACGGGCTGTGGGGCCACGCGAGCGGCTGCCAAAGAGGTTTCCAAGGAGGCACGGCTTTCCCTCGTGGCTCTTTGGGCGTGGGAGCTGTCGCCAGAGCCGCGGCCCTACCGGAAAATGCTTCGCAGGCTGGCGCGGCGGCGCCACGTGGGCGCCGGTGACGCCGAGGCTGACGGCCGCCGGAAAGCCCGCAGCCCCACGGGCTGTGGGGCCACGCGAGCGGCTGCCAAAGAGCTTTCCAAGGAGGCACGTCTTTCCCTCCTGGCTCTTCGGGCGTGGGAGCTGTCACCAGAGCCGTGGCCCTGCCGGAAAATGCTTCGCAGGCTGATGCGGGGGGCGCCACGTGGTCACAGGTGTCGCCGAGGCTGACGGCCGCTGGAAAGCCCGCTGCCCCACGGGCTGTGGGGCCACGTGAGCGGCTGCCAAAGAGCTTTCCAACGAGGCACGGCTTTCCCTCCTGGCTCTTCGGGCGTGGGAGCTGTCGCCAGAGCCGCGGCCCTACCGGAAAATGCTTCGCAGGCTGGCGCTGAGGCGACAAGTGGTCGCAGGTTTCGCCGAGGCTGACGGCCGCCGGAAAGCCCGCAGCCCCACGGGCTGTGGGGCCACGCGAGCGGCTGCCAAAGAGCTTTCCAACGAGGCACGGCTTTCCCTCCTGGCTCTTCGGGCGTGGGAGCTGTCGCCAGAGCCGCGGCCCTACCGGAAAATGCTTCGCAGTCTGCCGTGGCCGCGCCACGTGGGCGCCGGTGTCGCCGAGGCTGACGGCCGCCAGAAAGCCCGCAGCCCCACGGGCTGTGGGGCCACGCGAGCGGCTGCCAAAGAGCTTTCCAACGAGGCACGGCTTTCCCTCCTGGCTCTTCGGGTGTCGGAGCTGTCGCCAGAGCCGCGGCCCTACCGGAAAATGCTTCACAGGCTGGCGCGGCGGCGCCACGTGGTCGTAGCTGTCGCCGAGGCTGACGGCCGCCGGAAAGCCCGCAGCCCCACGGGCTGTGGGGCCATGCGAGCGGCTGCCAAAGAGCTTTCCAACGAGGCACGGCTTTCCCTCCTGGCTCTTCGGGCATGGGAGCTGTCGGCAGAGCCGCGGCCCTACCGGAAAATGCTTTGCAGGCTGGCGCGGCGGCGCCACGTGGGCGCCGGTGTCGCAAAGGCTGACGGCCGCCGGAAAGCCCGCAGCCCCACGGGCTGTGGGGCCACGCGAGCGGCTGCCAAAGAGCTTTCCAACGAGGCACGGCTTTCCCTCGTGTGTCTTCGGGCGTGGGAGCTGTCGCCAGAGCCGCGGCCCTACCGGAAAATGCTTCGCAGGCTGGCGCGGCGGCGCCACGTGGGCGCCGGTGACGCCGAGGCTGACGGCCGCCGGAAAGCCCGCAGCCCCACGGGCTGTGGGGCCACGCGAGCGGCTGCCAAAGAGCTTTCCAACGAGGCACGGCTTTCCCTCCTGGCTCTTCGGGCGTGGGAGCTGTCACCAGAGCCGCGGCCCTACCGGAAAATGCTTCGCAGGCTGCCGCGACGGCGCCATGTGGGCGCCGGTGTCGCCGAGGCTGACGGCCGCCGGAAAGCCCGCAGCCCCACGGGCTGTGGGGCCACGCGAGCGGCTGCCAAAGAGCTTTCCAAGGAGGCACGGCTTTCCCTCCTGGCTCTTCGGGCGTGGGAGCTGTCGCCAGAGCCGCGGCCCTACTGGAAAATGCTTCGCAGGCTGGCGCTGAGGCGACAAGTGGTCGCAGGTGTCGCCGAGGCTGACGGCCGCCGGAAAGCCCGCAGCCCCACGGGCTGTGGGGCCACGCGAGCGGCTGCCAAAGAGCTTTGCAAGGAGGCACGGCTTTCCCTCCTGGCTCTTCGGGCGTGGGAGCTGTCGCCAGAGCCACGGCCCTACCGGAAAATGCTTCGCAGGCTGCCTTGGCCGCGCCACGTGGGCGCCGGTGTCGCCGAGGCTGACGGCCGCCGGAAAGCCCGCAGCCCCACGGGCTGTGGGGCCACGCGAGCGGCTGCCAAAGAGCTTTCCAACGAGGCACGGCTTTCCCTCCTGGCTCTTCGGGCGTGGGAGCTGTCGCCAGAGCCGCGGCCCTACCGGAAAATGCTTCGCAGTCTGCCGTGGCCGCGCCATGTGGGCGCCGGTGTCGCCGAGGCTGACGGCCGCCAGAAAGCCCGCAGCCCCACGGGCTGTGGGGCCACGCGAGCGGCTGCCAAAGAGCTTTCCAACGAGGCACGGCTTTCCCTCCTGGCTCTTCGGGTGTGGGAGCTGTCGCCAGAGCCGCGGCCCTACCGGAAAATGCTTCACAGGCTGGCGCGGCGGCGCCACGTGGTCGTAGCTGTCGCCGAGACTGACGGCCGCCGGAAAGCCCGCAGCCCCACGGGCTGTGGGGCCATGCGAGCGGCTGCCAAAGAGCTTTCCAAGGAGGCACGGCTTTCCCTCCTGGCTCTTCGGGCGTGGGAGCTGTCGCCAGAGCCGCGGCCCTACCGGAAAATGCTTTGCAGGCTGGCGCGGCGGCGCCACGTGGGCGCCGGTGTCGCAAAGGCTGACGGCCGCCGGAAAGCCCGCAGCCCCACGGGCTGTGGGGCCACGCGAGCGGCTGCCAAAGAGCTTTCCAAGGAGGCACGGCTTTCCCTCGTGTGTCTTCGGGCGTGGGAGCTGTCGCCAGAGCCGCGGCCCTACCGGAAAATGCTTCGCAGGCTGGCGCGGCGGCGCCACGTGGGCGCCGGTGACGCCGAGGCTGACGGCCGCCGGAAAGCCCGCAGCCCCACGGGCTGTGGGGCCACGCGAGCGGCTGCCAAAGAGCTTTCCAAGGAGGCACGGCTTTCCCTCCTGGCTCTTCGGGCGTGGGAGCTGTCACCAGAGCCGCGGCCCTACCGGAAAATGCTTCGCAGGCTGCCGCGACGGCGCCATGTGGGCGCCGGTGTCGCCGAGGCTGACGGCCGCCGGAAAGCCCGCAGCCCCACGGGCTGTGGGGCCACGCGAGCGGCTGCCAAAGAGCTTTGCAAGGAGGCACGGCTTTCCCTCCTGGCTCTTCGGGCGTGGGAGCTGTCGCCAGAGCCGCGGCCCTACTGGAAAATGCTTCGCAGGCTGGCGCTGAGGCGACAAGTGGTCGCAGGTGTCGCCGAGGCTGACGGCCACCGGAAACCCCACAGCCCCACGGGCTGTGGGGCCACGCGAGCGGCTGCCAAAGAGGTTTCCAACGAGGCACGGCTTTCCCTCCTGGCTCTTCGGGCGTGGGAGCTGTCGCCAGAGCCGTGGCCCTACCGGAAAATGCTTCGCAGGCTGGTGCGGGGGCGCCACGTGGTCAAAGGTATCGCCGAGGCTGACGGCCACCGGAAAGCCCACAGCCCCACGGGCTGTGGGGCCACGCGAGTGGCTGCCAAAGAGGTTTCCAACGAGGCACGGCTTTCCCTCCTGGCTCTTCGGGCGTGGGAGCTGTCGCCAGAGCCGCGGCCCTACCGGAAAATGCTTCACAGGCAGGCGCGGCGGCGCCACGTGGGCACCGGTGTCGACGAGGCTGACGGCCACCGGAAAGCCCGCAGCCCCACGGGCTGTGGGGCCACGCGAGCGGTTGCCAAAGAGCTTTCCAACGAGGCACGGCTTTCCCTCCTGGCTCTTCGGGTGTGGGAGCTGTCGCCAGAGCCGCGGCCCTACCGGAAAATGCTTCACAGGCTGGCGCGGCGGCGCCACGTGGTCGTAGCTGTCGCCGAGACTGACGGCCGCCGGAAAGCCCGCAGCCCCACGGGCTGTGGGGCCATGCGAGCGGCTGCCAAAGAGCTTTCCAAGGAGGCACGGCTTTCCCTCCTGGCTCTTCGGGCGTGGGAGCTGTCGCCAGAGCCGCGGCCCTACCGGAAAATGCTTTGCAGGCTGGCGCGGCGGCGCCACGTGGGCGCCGGTGTCGCAAAGGCTGACGGCCGCCGGAAAGCCCGCAGCCCCACGGGCTGTGGGGCCACGCGAGCGGCTGCCAAAGAGCTTTCCAAGGAGGCACGGCTTTCCCTCGTGTGTCTTCGGGCGTGGGAGCTGTCGCCAGAGCCACGGCCCTACCGGAAAATGCTTCGCAGGCTGGCGCGGCGGCGCCACGTGGGCGCCGGTGACGCCGAGGCTGACGGCCGCCGGAAAGCCCGCAGCCCCACGGGCTGTGGGGCCACGCGAGCGGCTGCCAAAGAGCTTTCCAAGGAGGCACGGCTTTCCCTCCTGGCTCTTCGGGCGTGGGAGCTGTCACCAGAGCCGCGGCCCTACCGGAAAATGCTTCGCAGGCTGCCGCGACGGCGCCATGTGGGCGCCGGTGTCGCCGAGGCTGACGGCCGCCGGAAAGCCCGCAGCCCCACGGGCTGTGGGGCCACGCGAGCGGCTGCCAAAGAGCTTTGCAAGGAGGCACGGCTTTCCCTCCTGGCTCTTCGGGCGTGGGAGCTGTCGCCAGAGCCGCGGCCCTACTGGAAAATGCTTCGCAGGCTGGCGCTGAGGCGACAAGTGGTCGCAGGTGTCGCCGAGGCTGACGGCCACCGGAAAGCCCACAGCCCCACGGGCTGTGGGGCCACGCGAGCGGCTGCCAAAGAGGTTTCCAACGAGGCACGGCTTTCCCTCCTGGCTCTTCGGGCGTGGGAGCTGTCGCCAGAGCCGTGGCCCTACCGGAAAATGCTTCGCAGGCTGGTGCGGGGGCGCCACGTGGTCAAAGGTATCGCCGAGGCTGACGGCCACCGGAAAGCCCACAGCCCCACGGGCTGTGGGGCCACGCGAGTGGCTGCCAAAGAGGTTTCCAACGAGGCACGGCTTTCCCTCCTGGCTCTTCGGGCGTGGGAGCTGTCGCCAGAGCCGCGGCCCTACCGGAAAATGCTTCACAGGCAGGCGCGGCGGCGCCACGTGGGCACCGGTGTCGACGAGGCTGACGGCCACCGGAAAGCCCGCAGCCCCACGGGCTGTGGGGCCACGCGAGCGGTTGCCAAAGAGCTTTCCAAGGAGGCACGGCTTTCCCTCCTGGCTCTTCGGGCGTGGGAGTGTCGCCAGAGCCGCGGCCCTACCGGAAAATGCTTCGCAGGCTGGCGCTGAGGCGACAAGTGGTCGCAGGTGTCGACGAGGCTGACGGCCGCTCAAAAGCCCGCAGCCCCACGGGCTGTGGGGCCACGCGAGCGGCTGCCAAAGAGCTTTCCAACGAGGCACGGCTTTCCCTCCTGGCTCTTCGGGCGTGGGAGCTGTCGCCAGAGCCACAGCCCTACCGGAAAATGCTTCGCAGGCTGCCGTGGCCGCGCCACGTGGGCGCCGGTGTCGCCGAGGCTGACGGCCGCCGGAAAGCCCGCAGCCCCACACGCTGTGGGACCACGCGAGCGGCTGCCAAAGCTCTTTCCAACGAGGCACGACTTTCCGTCCTGGCTCTTCGGGCGTGGGAGTGTCGCCAGAGCCGCGGCCCTACTGGAAAATGCTTCGCAGGCTGGCGTGGCGGCGCCACGTGGGCACCGGTGTCGCCGAGGCTGACGGCCGCCGGAAAGCCCGCAGCCCCACGGGCTGTGGGGCCATGCGAGCGGCTGCCAAAGAGCTTTCCAAGGAGGCACGGCTTTCCTTCTTGGCTCTTCGGGCGTGGGAGCTGTCGCCAGAGCCGCGGCCCTACCGGAAAATGCTTCGCAGGCTGGCGCGGCGGCGCCACGTTGGCGCCGGTGTCGCCGAGGCTGACGGCCGCCGGAAAGCCCGCAGCCCCACGGGCTGTGGGGCCACGCCAGCGGCTGCCAAAGAGCTTTCCAACGAGGCACGGCTTTCCCTCCTGGCTCTTCGGGCGTGGGAGCTGTCGCCAGAGCCGCGGCCCTACCGGAAAATGCTTCGCAGGCTGGCGTGGCCGCGCCACGTGGGCGCCGGTGTCGCCGAGGCTGACGGCCGCCGGAAAACCCGCAGCCCCACGGGCTGTGTGACCACGCGAGCGGCTGCCAAAGAGCTTTGCAACGAGGCACGGCTTTCCCTCCTGGCTCTTCGGGTGTGGGAGCTGTCGCCAGAGCCGTGGCTCTGCCGGAAAATGCTTCGCAGGCTGGTGCGGGGGCGCCACGTGGTCACAGGTGTGGCCGAGGCTGATGGCCGCTGGAAAGCCCGCAGCCCCACGGGCAGTGGGGCCACGTGAGCGGCTGCCAAAGAGCTTTCCAACGAGGCACGGCTTTCCCTCCTGGCTCTTCGGGTGTGGGAGTTGTCGCCAGAGCCGCGGCCCTACCGGAAAATGCTTCGCAGGCTGGCGCTGAGGCGACAAGTGGTCGCAGGTGTCGCCAAGGCTGAAGGCCGCCGGAAAGGCCGCAGCCCCACGGGCTGTGGGGCCACGCGAGCGGCTGCCAAATAGGTTTCCAAGGAGGCACGGCTTTCCCTCGTGGCTCTTCGGGCGTGGGAGCTGTCGCCAGAGCCGCGGCCCTACCGGAAAATGCTTCGCAGGCTGGCGCGGCGGCGCCACGTGGGCGCCGGTGTCGCCGAGGCTGACGGCCACCGGAAAGCCCGCAGCCCCACGGGCTGTGGTGCCACGCAAGCGACTGCGAAAGAGCTTTCCAAGGAGGCACGGCTTTCCCTCCTGGCTCTTCGGGCGTGGGAGCTGTCGCTAGAGCCGCGGCCCTACCGGAAAATGCTTCGCAGGCTGGCGCGGCGGCGCCACGTGGGCGCCGGTGGCGCCGAGGCTGACGGCCGCCGGAAAGCCCGCAGCCCCACGGGCTGTGGGGCCACGCGAGCGGCTGCCAAAGAGCATTCCAACGAGGCACGGCTTTCCCTCCTGGCTCTTCGGGCGTGGGAGCTGTCGCCAGAGCCGCGGCCCTACCAGAAAATGCATCGCAGGCTGGCGTGGCGGCGCCACCTGGTCGCAGCTGTCGCCGAGGCTGACGGCCGCCGGAAAGCCCGCAGCCCCACGGGCTGTGGGGCCACGTGAGCGGCTGCCAAAGAGCTTTCCAACGAGGCACGGCTTTCCCTCGTGTGTCTTCGGGCGTGGGAGCTGTCGCCAGAGCCGTGGCCCTGCCGGAAAATGCTTCGAAGGCTGGCGTGGCGGCGCCACGTGGGCGCCGGTGTCACCGAGGCTGATGGCCGCCGGAAAGCCCGCAGCCCCACGGGCTGTGGGGCGACGTGAGCGGCTGCCAAAGAGCTTTCCAACGAGGCACGGCTTTCCCTCCTGGCTCTTCGGGTGTGGGAGTTGTCGCCAGAGCCGCGGCCCTACCGGAAAATGCTTCGCAGGCTGGCGCTGAGGCGACAAGTGGTCGCAGGTTTCGCCAAGGCTGAAGGCCGCCGGAAAGGCCGCAGCCCCACGGGCTGTGGGGCCACGCGAGCGGCTGCCAAAGAGGTTTCCAAGGAGGCACGGCTTTCCCTCGTGGCTCTTCGGGCGTGGGAGCTGTCGCCAGAGCCGCGGCCCTACCGGAAAATGCTTCGCAGGCTGGCGTGGCCGTGCCACGTGGGCGCCGGTGTCGCCGAGGCTGACGGCCGCCGGAAAGCCCGCAGCCCCACGGGCTGTGGGGCCATGCGAGCGGCTGCCAAAGAGCTTTCCAACGAGGCACGGCTTTCCCTCCTGGCTCTTCGGGTGTGGGAGCTGTCGCCAGAGCCGCGGCCCTACCGGAAAATGCTTCACAGGCTGGCGCGGCGGCGCCACGTTGTCGCAGGTGTCGCCGAGGCTGATGGCCGCCGGAAAGCCCGCAGCCCCACGGGCTGTGGGGCCATGCGAGCGGCTGCCAAAGAGCTTTCCAAGGAGGCACGGCTTTCCCTCCTGGCTCTTCGGGCGTGGGAGCTGTCGCCAGAGCCGCGGCCCTACCGGAAAATGCTTTGCAGGCTGGCGCGGCGGCGCCACGTGGGCGCCGGTGTCGCAAAGGCTGACGGCCGCCGGAAAGCCCGCAGCCCCACGGGCTGTGGGGCCACGCGAGCGGCTGCCAAAGAGCTTTGCAACGAAGCATGGCTTTCCATCCTGGCTCTTCGGGCGTGGGAGCTGTCGCCAGAGCCGCGGCCCTACCGGAAAATGCTTCACAGGCTGGCGTGGCGGCGCCATGTGGGCGCCGGTGTCGCCGAGGCTGACGGCCGCCGGAAAGCCCGCAGCCCCATGGGCTGTGGTGCCACGCGAGCTGCTGCCAAAGAGCTTTCCAAGGAGGCACGGCTTTCCCTCCTGGCTCTTCGTGCGTGGGAGCTGTCGCCAGAGCCGCGGCCCTACTGGAAAATGCTTCGCAGGCTGGCGCTGAGGCGACAAGTGGTCGCAGGTGTCGCCGAGGCTGACGGCCACCGGAAAGCCCACAGCCCCACGGGCTGTGGGGCCACGCGAGCGGCTGCCAAAGAGGTTTCCAAGGAGGCACGGCTTTCCCTCCTGGCTCTTCGGGCGTGGGAGCTGTCGCCAGAGCCGCGGCCCTACCGGAAAATGCTTCACAGGCAGGCGCGGCGGCGCCACGTGGGCACCGGTGTCGACGAGGCTGACGGCCACCGGAAAGCCCGCAGCCCCACGGGCTGTGGGGCCACGCGAGCGGTTGCCAAAGAGCTTTCCAAGGAGGCACGGCTTTTCCTCCTGGCTCTTCGGGCGTGGGAGTGTCGCCAGAGCCGCGGCCCTACCGGAAAATGCTTCGCAGGCTGGCGCTGAGGCGACAAGTGGTCGCAGGTGTCGCCGAGGCTGACGGCCGCTGGAAAGCCCGCAGCCCCACGGGCTGTGGGGCCACGCGAGCGGCTGCCAAAGAGCTTTCCAACGAGGCACGGCTTTCCCTCCTGGCTCTTCGGGCGTGGGAGCTGTCGCCAGAGCCACAGCCCTACCGGAAAATGCTTCGCAGGCTGCCGTGGCCGCGCCACGTGGGCGCCGGTGTCGCCGAGGCTGACGGCCGCCGGAAAGCCCGCAGCCCCACACGCTGTGGGACCACGCGAGCGGCTGCCAAAGCTCTTTCCAACGAGGCACGACTTTCCGTCCTGGCTCTTCGGGCGTGGGAGTGTCGCCAGAGCCGCGGCCCTACTGGAAAATGCTTCGCAGGCTGGCGTGGCGGCGCCACGTGGGCACCGGTGTCGCCGAGGCTGACGGCCGCCGGAAAGCCCGCAGCCCCACGGGCTGTGGGGCCATGCGAGCGGCTGCCAAAGAGCTTTCCAAGGAGGCACGGCTTTCCTTCTTGGCTCTTCGGGCGTGGGAGCTGTCGCCAGAGCCGTGGCCCTACCGGAAAATGCTTCGCAGGCTGGCGCGGCGGCGCCACGTTGGCGCCGGTGTCGCCGAGGCTGACGGCCGCCGGAAAGCCCGCAGCCCCACGGGCTGTGGGGCCACGCCAGCGGCTGCCAAAGAGCTTTCCAACGAGGCACGGCTTTCCCTCCTGGCTCTTCGGGCGTGGGAGCTGTCGCCAGAGCCGCGGCCCTACCGGAAAATGCTTCGCAGGCTGGCGTGGCGGCGCCACGTTGGCGCCCGTGTCGCCGAGGCTGACGGCCGCCGGAAAGCCCGCAGCCCCACGGGCTGTGGGGCCACGCGAGCGGCTGCCAAAGAGCTTTCCAAGGAGGCACGGCTTTCCCTCCTGGCTCTTCGGGCGTGGGAGCTGTCGCCAGAGCCACGGCCCTACCGGAAAATGCTTCGCAGGCTGGCGTGGCCGCGCCACGTGGGCGCCGGTGTCGCCGAGGCTGACGGCCGCCGGAAAACCCGCAGCCCCACGGGCTGTGTGACCACGCGAGTGGCTGCCAAAGAGCTTTGCAACGAGGCACGGCTTTCCCTCCTGGCTCTTCGGGTGTGGGAGCTGTCGCCAGAGCCGTGGCCCTGCCGGAAAATGCTTCGCAGGCTGGTGCGGGGGCGCCACGTGGTCACAGGTGTGGCCGAGGCTGATGGCCGCTGGAAAGCCCGCAGCCCCACGGGCAGTGGGGCCACGTGAGCGGCTGCCAAAGAGCTTTCCAACGAGGCACGGCTTTCCCTCCTGGCTCTTCGGGTGTGGGAGTTGTCGCCAGAGCCGCGGCCCTACCGGAAAATGCTTCGCAGGCTGGCGCTGAGGCGACAAGTGGTCGCAGGTGTCGCCAAGGCTGAAGGCCGCCGGAAAGGCCGCAGCCCCACGGGCTGTGGGGCCACGCGAGCGGCTGCCAAATAGGTTTCCAAGGAGGCACGGCTTTCCCTCGTGGCTCTTCGGGCGTGGGAGCTGTCGCCAGAGCCGCGGCCCTACCGGAAAATGCTTCGCAGGCTGGCGCGGCGGCGCCACGTGGGCGCCGGTGTCGCCGAGGCTGACGGCCACCGGAAAGCCCGCAGCCCCACGGGCTGTGGTGCCACGCAAGCGACTGCGAAAGAGCTTTCCAAGGAGGCACGGCTTTCCCTCCTGGCTCTTCGGGCGTGGGAGCTGTCGCTAGAGCCGCGGCCCTACCGGAAAATGCTTCGCAGGCTTGCGCGGCGGCGCCACGTGGGCGCCGGTGGCGCCGAGGCTGACGGCCGCCGGAAAGCCCGCAGCCCCACGGGCTGTGGGGCCACGCGAGCGGCTGCCAAAGAGCATTCCAACGAGGCACGGCTTTCCCTCCTGGCTCTTCGGGCGTGGGAGCTGTCGCCAGAGCCGCGGCCCTACCAGAAAATGCATCGCAGGCTGGCGTGGCGGCGCCACGTGGTCGCAGGTGTCGCCGAGGCTGACGGCCGCCGGAAAGCCCGCAGCCCCACGGGCTGTGGGGCCACGTGAGCGGCTGCCAAAGAGCTTTCCAACGAGGCACGGCTTTCCCTCGTGTGTCTTCGGGCGTGGGAGCTGTCGCCAGAGCCGTGGCCCTGCCGGAAAATGCTTCGCAGGCTGGCGTGGCGGCGCCACGTGGGCGCCGGTGTCACCGAGGCTGATGGCCGCCGGAAAGCCCGCAGCCCCACGGGCTGTGGGGCCACGTGAGCGGCTGCCAAAGAGCTTTCCAACGAGGCACGGCTTTCCCTCCTGGCTCTTCGGGCGTGGGAGTTGTCGCCAGAGCCGCGGCCCTACCGGAAAATGCTTCGCAGGCTGGCGCTGAGGCGACAAGTGGTTGCAGGTTTCGCCAAGGCTGAAGGCCGCCGGAAAGGCCGCAGCCCCACGGGCTGTGGGGCCACGCGAGCGGCTGCCAAAGAGGTTTCCAAGGAGGCACGGCTTTCCCTCGTGGCTCTTCGGGCGTGGGAGCTGTCGCCAGAGCCGCGGCCCTACCGGAAAATGCTTCGCAGGCTGGCGTGGCCGTGCCACGTGGGCGCCGGTGTCGCCGAGGCTGACGGCCGCCGGAAAGCCCGCAGCCCCACGGGCTGTGGGGCCACGCGAGCGGCTGCCAAAGAGCTTTCCAACGAGGCACGGCTTTCCCTCCTGGCTCTTCGGGCGTGGGAGCTGTCGCCAGAGCCGCGGCCCTACCGGAAAATGCTTCGCAGTCTGCCGTGGCCGCGCCACGTGGGCGCCGGTGTCGCCAAGGCTGACGGCCGCCAGAAAGCCCGCAGCCCCACGGGCTGTGGGGCCACGCGAGCGGCTGCCAAAGAGCTTTCCAACGAGGCACGGCTTTCCCTCCTGGCTCTTCGGGTGTGGGAGCTGTCGCCAGAGCCGCGGCCCTACCGGAAAATGCTTCACAGGCTGGCGCGGCGGCGCCACGTTGTCGCAGGTGTCGCCGAGGCTGATGGCCGCCGGAAAGCCCGCAGCCCCACGGGCTGTGGGGCCATGCGAGCGGCTGCCAAAGAGCTTTCCAAGGAGGCACGGCTTTCCCTCCTGGCTCTTCGGGCGTGGGAGCTGTCGCCAGAGCCGCGGCCCTACCGGAAAATGCTTTGCAGGCTGGCGCGGCGGCGCCACGTGGGCGCCGGTGTGGCAAAGGCTGACGGCCGCCGGAAAGCCCGCAGCCCCACGGGCTGTGGGGCCACGCGAGCGGCTGCCAAAGAGCTTTCCAAGGAGGCACGGCTTTCCCTCGTGTGTCTTCGGGCGTGGGAGCTGTCGCCAGAGCCGCGGCCCTACCGGAAAATGCTTCGCAGGCTGGCGCGGCGGCGCCACGTGGGCGCCGGTGACGCCGAGGCTGACGGCCGCCGGAAAGCCCGCAGCCCCACGGGCTGTGGGGCCACGCGAGCGGCTGCCAAAGAGCTTTGCAACGAAGCATGGCTTTCCATCCTGGCTCTTCGGGCGTGGGAGCTGTCGCCAGAGCCGCGGCCCTACCGGAAAATGCTTCACAGGCTGGCGTGGCGGCGCCATGTGGGCGCCGGTGTCGCCGAGGCTGACGGCCGCCGGAAAGCCCGCAGCCCCATGGGCTGTGGTGCCACGCGAGCTGCTGCCAAAGAGCTTTCCAAGGAGGCACGGCTTTCCCTCCTGGCTCTTCGGGCGTGGGAGCTGTCGCCAGAGCCGCGGCCCTACTGGAAAATGCTTCGCAGGCTGGCGCTGAGGCGACAAGTGGTCGCAGGTGTCGCCGAGGCTGACGGCCACCGGAAAGCCCACAGCCCCACGGGCTGTGGGGCCACGCGAGCGGCTGCCAAAGAGGTTTCCAAGGAGGCACGGCTTTCACTCGTGGCTCTTCGGCCGTGGGAGCTGTCGCCAGAGCCGTGGCCCTACCGGAAAATGCTTCGCAGGCTGGTGCGGGGGTGCCACGTGGTCACAGGTATCGCCGAGGCTGACGGCCGCTGGAAAGCCCGCAGCCCCACGGGCTGTGGGGCCACGCCAGCGGCTGCCAAAGAGGTTTCCAACGAGGCACGACCTTCCCTCCTGGCTCTTCGGGCGTGGGAGCTGTCGCCAGAGCCGCGGCCCTACCGGAAAATGCTTCACAGGCAGGCGCGGCGGCGCCACGTGGGCACCGGTGTCGCCGAGGCTGACGGCCACCGGAAAGCCCGCAGCCCCACGGGCTGTGGGGCCACGCGAGCGGTTGCCAAAGAGCTTTCCAAGGAGGCACAGCTTTCCCTCCTGGCTCTTCGGGCGTGGGAGTGTCGCCAGAGCCGCGGCCCTACCGGAAAATGCTTCGCAGGCTGGCGTGGCGGCGCCACGTGGACACCGGTGTCGCCGAGGCTGACGGCCGCCGGAAAGCCCGCAGCCCCACGGGCTGTGGGGCCATGCGAGCGGCTGCCAAAGAGCTTTCCAAGGAGGCACGGCTTTCCTTCTTGGCTCTTCGGGCGTGGGAGCTGTCACCAGAGCCGCGGCCCTACCGGAAAATGCTTCGCAGGCTGGCGCGGCGGCGCCACGTTGGCGCCGGTGTCGCCGAGGCTGACGGCCGCCGGAAAGCCCGCAGCCGCATGGGCTGTGGGGCCATGCGAGCGGCTGCCAAAGAGCTTTCCAAGGAGGCACGGCTTTCCCTCCTGGCTCTTCGGGCGTGGGAGCTGTCGCCAGAGCCGCGGCCCTACCGGAAAATGCTTCGCAGGCTGGCGTGGCCGTGCCACGTGGGCGCCGGTGTCGCCGAGGCTGACGGCCGCCGGAAAGCCCGCAGCCCCACGGGCTGTGGGGCCATGCGAGCGGCTGCCAAAGAGCTTTCCAACGAGGCACGGCTTTCCCTCCTGGCTCTTCGGGCGTGGGAGCTGTCGGCAGAGCCGCGGCCCTACCGGAAAATGCTTCGCAGTCTGCCGTGGTCGCGCCACGTGGGCGCCGGTGTCGCCAAGGCTGACGGCCGCCAGAAAGCCCGCAGCCCCACGGGCTGTGGGGCCACGCGAGCGGCTGCCAAAGAGCTTTCCAACGAGGCACGGCTTTCCCTCCTGGCTCTTCGGGCGTGGGAGCTGTCGCCAGAGCCGCGGCCCTACCGGAAAATGCTTCACAGGCTGGCGCGGCGGCGCCACGTTGTCGCAGGTGTCGCCGAGGCTGATGGCCGCCGGAAAGCCCGCAGCCCCACGGGCTGTGGGGCCATGCGAGCGGCTGCCAAAGAGCTTTCCAACGAGGCACGGCTTTCCCTCCTGGCTCTTCGGGCGTGGGAGATGTCGCCAGAGCCGCGGCCCTACCGGAAAATGCTTTGCAGGCTGGCGCGGCGGCGCCACGTGGGCGCCGGTGTCGCAAAGGCTGACGGCCGCCGGAAAGCCCGCAGCCCCACGGGCTGTGGGGCCACGCGAGCGGCTGCCAAAGAGCTTTCCAAGGAGGCACGGCTTTCCCTCGTGTGTCTTCGGGCGTGGGAGCTGTCGCCAGAGCCGCGGCCCTACCGGAAAATGCTTCGCAGGCTGGCGCGGCGGCGCCACATGGGCGCCGGTGACGCCGAGGCTGACGGCCGCCGGAAAGCCCGCAGCCCCACGGGCTGTGGGGCCACGCGAGCGGCTGCCAAAGAGTTTTGCAACGAAGCATGGCTTTCCATCCTGGCTCTTCGGGCGTGGGAGCTGTCGCCAGAGCCGCGGCCCTACCGGAAAATGCTTCACAGGCTGGCGTGGCGGCGCCATGTGGGCGCCGGTGGCGCCGAGGCTGACGGCCGCCGGAAAGCCCGCAGCCCCATGGGCTGTGGTGCCACGCGAGCTGCTGCCAAAGAGCTTTCCAAGGAGGCACGGCTTTCCCTCCTGGCTCTTCGGGCGTGGGAGCTGTCGCCAGAGCCGCGGCCCTACTGGAAAATGCTTCGCAGGCTGGCGCTGAGGCGACAAGTGGTCGCAGGTGTCGCCGAGGCTGACGGCCACCGGAAAGCCCACAGCCCCACGGGCTGTGGGGCCACGCGAGCGGCTGCCAAAGAGGTTTCCAAGGAGGCACGGCTTTCACTCGTGGCTCTTCGGCCGTGGGAGCTGTCGCCAGAGCCGTGGCCCTACCGGAAAATGCTTCGCAGGCTGGTGCGGGGGCGCCACGTGGTCACAGGTATCGCCGAGGCTGACGGCCGCTGGAAAGCCCGCAGCCCCACGGGCTGTGGGGCCACGCCAGCGGCTGCCAAAGAGGTTTCCAACGAGGCACGGCCTTCCCTCCTGGCTCTTCGGGCGTGGGAGCTGTCGCCAGAGCCGCGGCCCTACCGGAAAATGCTTCACAGGCAGGCGCGGCGGCGCCACGTGGGCACCGGTGTCGCCGAGGCTCACGGCCGCCGGAAAGCCCGCAGCCCCACGGGCTGTGGGGCCACGCGAGCGGCTGCCAAAGTGCTTTCCAAGGAGGCACGGCTTTCCCTCCTGGCTCTTCGGGCGTGGGAGCTGTCGCCAGAGCCGTGGCCCTACCGGAAAATTCTTCGCAGGCTGGCGTGGCCGCGCCACGTGGGCGCCGGTGTCGCCGAGGCTGACGGCCGCCGGAAAACCCGCAGCCCCACGGGCTGTGTGACCACGCGAGCGGCTGCCAAAGAGCTTTGCAACGAGGCACGGCTTTCCCTCCTGGCTCTTCGGGTGTGGGAGCTGTCGCCAGAGCCGCGGCCCTACTGGAAAATGCTTCGCAGGCTGGTGCGGCGGCGCCACGTGGGCGCCGGTGTCGCCGAGGCTGACGGCCGCCGGAAAGCCCGCAGCCCCACGGGCTATGGGGCCACGCGAGCGGCTGCGAAAGAGCTTTCCAAGGACGCACGGCTTTCCCTCCTGGCTCATCGGGCGTGGGAGCTGTCGCCAGAGCGGCGGCCCTACCGGAAAATGCTTCGCAGGCTGGCGCGGCGTCGCCACGTGGGCGCCGGTGGCGCCGAGGCTGACGGCCGCCGGAAAGCCCGCAGCCCCACGGGCTGTGGGGCCATGCGAGCGCATGCCAAAGAGCTTTCCAAGGAGGCACGGCTTTCCCTCCTGGCTCTTCGGACGTGGGAGCTGTCGCCAGAGCCGCGGCCCTACCGGAAAATGCTTTGCAGGCTGGCGCGGCGGCGCCACGTGGGCGCCGGTGTCGCCGAGGCTGACGGCCGCCGGAAAGCCCGCAGCCCCACGGGCTGTGGTGCCACGCAAGCGACTGCGAAAGAGCTTTCCAAGGAGGCACGGCTTTCCCTCCTGGCTCTTCGGGCGTTGGAGCTGTCGCCAGAGCCGCGGCCCTACCGGAAAATGCTTCGCAGGCTGGCGCGGCGGCGCCACGTGGGCGCCGGTGGCGCCGAGGCTGACCGCCACCGGAAAGCCCGCAGCCCCACGGGCTGTGGGGCCACGCGAGCGGCTGCCAAAGAGCATTCCAAAGAGGCACGGCTTTCCGTCCTGGCTCTTCGGGCGTGGGAGCTGTCGCCAGAGCCGCGGCCCTACCAGAAAATGCATCGCAGGCTGGCGTGTCGGCGCCACGTGGACGCCGGTGTCGCCGAGGCTGACGGCCGCCGGAAAGCCCGCAGCCCCACGGGCTGTGGGGCCACGTGAGCGGCTGCCAAAGAGCTTTCCAACGAGGCACGGTTTTCCCTCCTGGCTCTTCGGGCGTGGGAGCTGTCACCAGAGCCGTGGCCCTGCCGGAAAATGCTTCGCAGGCTGGTGCGGGGGCGCCACGTGGTCACAGGTTTGGCCGAGGCTGATGGCCGCTGGAAAGCCCGCAGCCCCACGGGCAGTGGGGCCACGTGAGCGGCTGCCAAAGAGCTTTCCAACGAGGCACGGCTTTCCCTCCTGGCTCTTCGGGTGTGGGAGTTGTCGCCAGAGCCGCGGCCCTACCGGAAAATGCTTCGCAGGCTGGCGCTGAGGCGACAAGTGGTCGGAGGTGTCGCCAAGGCTGAAGGCCGCCGGAAAGGCCGCAGCCCCATGGGCTGTGGGGCCACGCGAGCGGCTGCCAAAGAGGTTTCCAAGGAGGCACGGCTTTCCCTCGTGGCTCTTCGGGCGTGGGAGCTGTCGCCAGAGCCGTGGCCCTACCGGAAAATGCTTCGCAGGCTGGTGCGGGGGCACCACGTGGTCACAGGTGTCGCCGAGGCTGACGGCCGCCGGAAAGCCCGCAGCCCCACGGGCTGTGGGGCCACGCGAGCGGCTGCCAAAGAGCTTTCCAAGGAGGCACGGCTTTCCCTCCTGGCTCTTCGGGCGTGGGAGCTGTCGCCAGAGCCGCGGCCCCTACCGGAAAATGCTTCGCAGTCTGCCGTGGCCGCGCCACGTGGGCGCCGGTGTCGCCGAGGCTGACGGCCACCAGAAAGCCCGCAGCCCCACGGGCTGTGGGGCCACGCGAGCGGCTGCCAAAGAGCTTTCCAACGAGGCACGGCTTTCCCTCCTGGCTCTTCGGGTGTGGGAGCTGTCGCCAGAGCCGCGGCCCTACCGGAAAATGCTTCACAGGCTGGCGCGGCGGCGCCACGTGGTCGTAGCTGTCGCCGAGGCTGACGGCCGCCGGAAAGCCCGCAGCCCCACGGGCTGTGGGGCCATGCGAGCGGCTGCCAAAGAGCTTTCCAAGGAGGCACGGCTTTCCCTCCTGGCTCTTCGGGCGTGGGAGCTGTCGGCAGAGCCGCGGCCCTACCGGAAAATGCTTTGCAGGCTGGCGCGGCGGCGCCACGTGGGCGCCGGTGTCTCAAAGGCTGACGGCCGCCGGAAAGCCCGCAGCCCCACGGGCTGTGGGGCCACGCGAGCGGCTGCCAAAGAGCTTTCCAACGAGGCACGGCTTTCCCTCGTGTGTCTTCGGGCGTGGGAGCTGTCGCCAGAGCCGCGGCCCTACCGGAAAATGCTTCGCAGGCTGGCGCGGCGGCGCCACGTGGACGCCGGTGACGCCGAGGCTGACGGCCGCCGGAAAGCCCGCAGCCCCACGGGCTGTGGGGCCACGCGAGCGGCTGCCAAAGAGCTTTGCAACGAAGCATGGCTTTCCGTCCTGGCTCTTCGGGCGTGGGAGCTGTCGCCACAGCCGCGGCCCTACCGGAAAATGCTTCACAGGCTGGCGTGGCGGCGCCATGTGGGCGCCGGTGTCGCCGAGGCTGACGGCCGCCGGAAAGCCCGCAGCCCCATGGGCTGTGGTGCCACGCGAGCTGCTGCCAAAGAGCTTTCCAAGGAGGCACGGCTTTCCCTCCTGGCTCTTCGGGCGTGGGAGCTGTCGCCAGAGCCGCGGCCCTACTGGAAAATGCTTCGCAGGCTGGCGCTGAGGCGACAAGTGGTCGCAGGTGTCGCCGAGGCTGACGGCCACCGGAAAGCCCACAGCCCCACGGGCTGTGGGGCCACGCGAGCGGCTGCCAAAGAGGTTTCCAACGAGGCACGGCTTTCCCTCGTGGCTCTTCGGGCGTGGGAGCTGTCGCCAGAGCCGTGGCCCTACCGGAAAATGCTTCGCAGGCTGGTGCGGGGGCACCACGTGGTCACAGGTATCGCCGAGGCTGACGGCCGCTGGAAAGCCCGCAGCCCCACGGGCTGTGGGGCCACGCGAGCGGCTGCCAAAGAGGTTTCCAACGAGGCACGGCTTTCCCTCCTGGCTCTTCGGGCGTGGGAGCTGTCGCCAGAGCCGCGGCCCTACCGGAAAATGCTTCACAGGCAGGCGCGGCGGCGCCACGTGGGCACCGGTGTCGCCGAGGCTGACGGCCACCGGAAAGCCCGCAGCCCCACGGGCTGTGGGGCCACGCCAGCGGTTGCCAAAGAGCTTTCCAAGGAGGCACGGCTTTCCCTCCTGGCTCTTCGGGCGTGGGAGTGTCGCCAGAGCCGCGGCCCTACCGGAAAATGCTTCGCAGGCTGGCGTGGCGGCGCCACGTGGGCACCGGTGTCGCCTAGGCTGACGGCCGCCGGAAAGCCCGCAGCCCCACGGGCTGTGGGGCCATGCGAGCGGCTGCCAAAGAGCTTTCCAAGGAGGCACGACTTTCCCTCCTGGCTCTTCGGGCGTGGGAGCTGTCGCCAGAGCCACGGCCCTACCGGAAAATGCTTCGCAGGCTGGCGCGGCAGCGCCACGTTGGCGCCGGTGTCGCCGAGGCTGACGGCCGCCGGAAAGCCCGCAGCCCCACGGGCTGTGGGGCCACGCGAGTGGCTGCCAAAGAGCTTTCCAAGGAGGCACGGCTTTCCCTCCTGGCTCTTCGGGCGTGGGAGCTGTCGCCAGAGCCGCGGCCCTACCGGAAAATGCTTCGCAGGCTGGCGCGGCGGCGCCACGTGGGCGCCGGTGTCGCCGAGGCTGACGGCCGCCGGAAAGCCCGCAGCCCCACGGGCTGTGGGGCCACGCGAGCGGCTGCGAAAGAGCTTTCCAAGGACGCACGGCTTTCCCTCCTGGCTCTTCGTGCGTGAGAGCTGTCGCCAGAGCGGCGGCCCTACCGGAAAATGCTTCGCAGGCTGGCGCGGCGGCGCCACGTGGGCGCCGGTGTCGCCGAGGCTGACGGCCGCCGGAAAGCCCGCAGCCCCACGGGCTGTGGGGCCACGCGAGCGGCTGCCAAAGAGCTTTCCAAGGAGGTACGGCTTTCCTTATTGGCTCTTCGGACGTGGGAGCTGTCGCCAGAGCCGCGGCCCTACCGGAAAATGCTTTGCAGGCTGGCGCGGCGGCGCCACGTGGGCGCCGGTGTCCCCGAGGCTGACGGCCGCCCGAAAGCCCGCAGCCCCACGGGCTGTGGTGCCACGCAAGCGACTACGAAAGAGCTTTCCAAGGAGGCACGGCTTTCCCTCCTGGCTCTTCGGGCGTGGGAGCTGTCGCCAGAGCCGCGGCCCTACCGGAAAATGCTTCGCAGGCTGGCGCGGCGGCGCCACGTGGGCGCCGGTGTCGCCGAGGCTGACGGCCGCCGGAAAGCCCGCAGCGCCACGGGATGTGGGGCCACGCGAGCGGCTGCCAAAGAGCTTTCCAACGAGGCACGGCTTTCCCTCCTGGCTCTTCGGGCGTGGGAGCTGTCGCCAGAGCCGCGGCCCTACTGGAAAATGCTTCGCAGGCTGGCGCGGGGGCGCCACGTGGTCGCAGGTGTCGCCGAGGCTGACGGCCGCCGGAAAGCCCGCAGCCCCACGGGCTGTGGGGCCACGCGAGCGGCTGCCAAAGAGCTTTCCAACGAGGCACGGCTTTCCCTCGTGTGTCTTCGGGCGTGGGAGCTGTCGCCAGAGCCGCGGCCCTACCGGAAAATGCTTCGCAGGCTGGCGCGGCGGCGCCACGTGGACGCCGGTGACGCCGAGGCTGACGGCCGCCGGAAAGCCCGCAGCCCCACGGGCTGTGGGGCCACGCGAGCGGCTGCCAAAGAGCTTTGCAACGAAGCATGGCTTTCCGTCCTGGCTCTTCGGGCGTGGGAGCTGTCGCCACAGCCGCGGCCCTACCGGAAACTGCTTCACAGGCTGGCGTGGCGGCGCCATGTGGGCGCCGGTGTCGCCGAGGCTGACGGCCGCCGGAAAGCCCGCAGCCCCATGGGCTGTGGTGCCACGCGAGCTGCTGCCAAAGAGCTTTCCAAGGAGGCACGGCTTTCCTTCTTGGCTCTTCGGGCGTGGGAGCTGTCACCAGAGCCGCGGCCCTACCGGAAAATGCTTCGCAGGCTGGCGCGGCGGCGCCACGTTGGCGCCGGTGTCGCCGAGGCTGACGGCCGCCGGAAAGCCCGCAGCCGCATGGGCTGTGGGGCCATGCGAGCGGCTGCCAAAGAGCTTTCCAAGGAGGCACGGCTTTCCCTCCTGGCTCTTCGGGCGTGGGAGCTGTCGCCAGAGCCGCGGCCCTACCGGAAAATGCTTCGCAGGCTGGCGCGGGGGCGCCACGTGGGCGCCGGTGTCGCCGAGGCTGACGGCCGCCGGAAAGCCCGCAGCCCCACGGGCTGTGGGGCCACGCGAGCGGCTGCCAAAGTGCTTTCCAAGGAGGCACGGCTTTCCCTCCTGGCTCTTCGGGCGTGGGAGCTGTCGCCAGAGCCGTGGCCCTACCGGAAAATTCTTCGCAGGCTGGCGTGGCCGCGCCACGTGGGCGCCGGTGTCGCCGAGGCTGACGGCCGCCGGAAAACCCGCAGCCCCACGGGCTGTGTGACCACGCGAGCGGCTGCCAAAGAGCTTTGCAACGAGGCACGGCTTTCCCTCCTGGCTCTTCGGGTGTGGGAGCTGTCGCCAGAGCCGCGGCCCTACTGGAAAATGCTTCGCAGGCTGGTGCGGCGGCGCCACGTGGGCGCCGGTGTCGCCGAGGCTGACGGCCGCCGGAAAGCCCGCAGCCCCACGGGCTATGGGGCCACGCGAGCGGCTGCGTAAGAGCTTTCCAAGGACGCACGGCTTTCCCTCCTGGCTCATCGGGCGTGGGAGCTGTCGCCAGAGCGGCGGCCCTACCGGAAAATGCTTCGCAGGCTGGCGCTGAGGCGACAAGTGGTCGGAGGTGTCGCCAAGGCTGAAGGCCGCCGGAAAGGCCGCAGCCCCATGGGCTGTGGGGCCACGCGAGCGGCTGCCAAAGAGGTTTCCAAGGAGGCACGGCTTTCCCTCGTGGCTCTTCGGGCGTGGGAGCTGTCGCCAGAGCCGTGGCCCTACCGGAAAATGCTTCGCAGGCTGGTGCGGGGGCACCACGTGGTCACAGGTGTCGCCGAGGCTGACGGCCGCCGGAAAGCCCGCAGCCCCACGGGCTGTGGGGCCACGCGAGCGGCTGCCAAAGAGCTTTCCAAGGAGGCACGGCTTTCCCTCCTGGCTCTTCGGGCGTGGGAGCTGTCGCCAGAGCCGCGGCCCTACCGGAAAATGCTTCGCAGTCTGCCGTGGCCGCGCCACGTGGGCGCCGGTGTCGCCGAGGCTGACGGCCACCAGAAAGCCCGCAGCCCCACGGGCTGTGGGGCCACGCGAGCGGCTGCCAAAGAGCTTTCCAACGAGGCACGGCTTTCCCTCCTGGCTCTTCGGGTGTGGGAGCTGTCGCCAGAGCCGCGGCCCTACCGGAAAATGCTTCACAGGCTGGCGCGGCGGCGCCACGTGGTCGTAGCTGTCGCCGAGGCTGACGGCCGCCGGAAAGCCCGCAGCCCCACGGGCTGTGGGGCCATGCGAGCGGCTGCCAAAGAGCTTTCCAAGGAGGCACGGCTTTCCCTCCTGGCTCTTCGGGCGTGGGAGCTGTCGGCAGAGCCGCGGCCCTACCGGAAAATGCTTTGCAGGCTGGCGCGGCGGCGCCACGTGGGCGCCGGTGTCTCAAAGGCTGACGGCCGCCGGAAAGCCCGCAGCCCCACGGGCTGTGGGGCCACGCGAGCGGCTGCCAAAGAGCTTTCCAACGAGGCACGGCTTTCCCTCGTGTGTCTTCGGGCGTGGGAGCTGTCGCCAGAGCCGCGGCCCTACCGGAAAATGCTTCGCAGGCTGGCGCGGCGGCGCCACGTGGACGCCGGTGACGCCGAGGCTGACGGCCGCCGGAAAGCCCGCAGCCCCACGGGCTGTGGGGCCACGCGAGCGGCTGCCAAAGAGCTTTGCAACGAAGCATGGCTTTCCGTCCTGGCTCTTCGGGCGTGGGAGCTGTCGCCACAGCCGCGGCCCTACCGGAAAATGCTTCACAGGCTGGCGTGGCGGCGCCATGTGGGCGCCGGTGTCGCCGAGGCTGACGGCCGCCGGAAAGCCCGCAGCCCCATGGGCTGTGGTGCCACGCGAGCTGCTGCCAAAGAGCTTTCCAAGGAGGCACGGCTTTCCCTCCTGGCTCTTCGGGCGTGGGAGCTGTCGCCAGAGCCGCGGCCCTACTGGAAAATGCTTCGCAGGCTGGCGCTGAGGCGACAAGTGGTCGCAGGTGTCGCCGAGGCTGACGGCCACCGGAAAGCCCACAGCCCCACGGGCTGTGGGGCCACGCGAGCGGCTGCCAAAGAGGTTTCCAACGAGGCACGGCTTTCCCTCGTGGCTCTTCGGGCGTGGGAGCTGTCGCCAGAGCCGTGGCCCTACCGGAAAATGCTTCGCAGGCTGGTGCGGGGGCACCACGTGGTCACAGGTATCGCCGAGGCTGACGGCCGCTGGAAAGCCCGCAGCCCCACGGGCTGTGGGGCCACGCGAGCGGCTGCCAAAGAGGTTTCCAACGAGGCACGGCTTTCCCTCCTGGCTCTTCGGGCGTGGGAGCTGTCGCCAGAGCCGCGGCCCTACCGGAAAATGCTTCACAGGCAGGCGCGGCGGCGCCACGTGGGCACCGGTGTCGCCGAGGCTGACGGCCACCGGAAAGCCCGCAGCCCCACGGGCTGTGGGGCCACGCCAGCGGTTGCCAAAGAGCTTTCCAAGGAGGCACGGCTTTCCCTCCTGGCTCTTCGGGCGTGGGAGTGTCGCCAGAGCCGCGGCCCTACCGGAAAATGCTTCGCAGGCTGGCGTGGCGGCGCCACGTGGGCACCGGTGTCGCCTAGGCTGACGGCCGCCGGAAAGCCCGCAGCCCCACGGGCTGTGGGGCCATGCGAGCGGCTGCCAAAGAGCTTTCCAAGGAGGCACGACTTTCCCTCCTGGCTCTTCGGGCGTGGGAGCTGTCGCCAGAGCCACGGCCCTACCGGAAAATGCTTCGCAGGCTGGCGCGGCAGCGCCACGTTGGCGCCGGTGTCGCCGAGGCTGACGGCCGCCGGAAAGCCCGCAGCCCCACGGGCTGTGGGGCCACGCGAGTGGCTGCCAAAGAGCTTTCCAAGGAGGCACGGCTTTCCCTCCTGGCTCTTCGGGCGTGGGAGCTGTCGCCAGAGCCGCGGCCCTACCGGAAAATGCTTCGCAGGCTGGCGCGGCGGCGCCACGTGGGCGCCGGTGTCGCCGAGGCTGACGGCCGCCGGAAAGCCCGCAGCCCCACGGGCTGTGGGGCCACGCGAGCGGCTGCGAAAGAGCTTTCCAAGGACGCACGGCTTTCCCTCCTGGCTCTTCGTGCGTGAGAGCTGTCGCCAGAGCGGCGGCCCTACCGGAAAATGCTTCGCAGGCTGGCGCGGCGGCGCCACGTGGGCGCCGGTGTCGCCGAGGCTGACGGCCGCCGGAAAGCCCGCAGCCCCACGGGCTGTGGGGCCACGCGAGCGGCTGCCAAAGAGCTTTCCAAGGAGGTACGGCTTTCCTTATTGGCTCTTCGGACGTGGGAGCTGTCGCCAGAGCCGCGGCCCTACCGGAAAATGCTTTGCAGGCTGGCGCGGCGGCGCCACGTGGGCGCCGGTGTCCCCGAGGCTGACGGCCGCCCGAAAGCCCGCAGCCCCACGGGCTGTGGTGCCACGCAAGCGACTACGAAAGAGCTTTCCAAGGAGGCACGGCTTTCCCTCCTGGCTCTTCGGGCGTGGGAGCTGTCGCCAGAGCCGCGGCCCTACCGGAAAATGCTTCGCAGGCTGGCGCGGCGGCGCCACGTGGGCGCCGGTGTCGCCGAGGCTGACGGCCGCCGGAAAGCCCGCAGCGCCACGGGATGTGGGGCCACGCGAGCGGCTGCCAAAGAGCTTTCCAACGAGGCACGGCTTTCCCTCCTGGCTCTTCGGGCGTGGGAGCTGTCGCCAGAGCCGCGGCCCTACTGGAAAATGCTTCGCAGGCTGGCGCGGGGGCGCCACGTGGTCGCAGGTGTCGCCGAGGCTGACGGCCGCCGGAAAGCCCGCAGCCCCACGGGCTGTGGGGCCACGCGAGCGGCTGCCAAAGAGCTTTCCAACGAGGCACGGCTTTCCCTCGTGTGTCTTCGGGCGTGGGAGCTGTCGCCAGAGCCGCGGCCCTACCGGAAAATGCTTCGCAGGCTGGCGCGGCGGCGCCACGTGGACGCCGGTGACGCCGAGGCTGACGGCCGCCGGAAAGCCCGCAGCCCCACGGGCTGTGGGGCCACGCGAGCGGCTGCCAAAGAGCTTTGCAACGAAGCATGGCTTTCCGTCCTGGCTCTTCGGGCGTGGGAGCTGTCGCCACAGCCGCGGCCCTACCGGAAACTGCTTCACAGGCTGGCGTGGCGGCGCCATGTGGGCGCCGGTGTCGCCGAGGCTGACGGCCGCCGGAAAGCCCGCAGCCCCATGGGCTGTGGTGCCACGCGAGCTGCTGCCAAAGAGCTTTCCAAGGAGGCACGGCTTTCCTTCTTGGCTCTTCGGGCGTGGGAGCTGTCACCAGAGCCGCGGCCCTACCGGAAAATGCTTCGCAGGCTGGCGCGGCGGCGCCACGTTGGCGCCGGTGTCGCCGAGGCTGACGGCCGCCGGAAAGCCCGCAGCCGCATGGGCTGTGGGGCCATGCGAGCGGCTGCCAAAGAGCTTTCCAAGGAGGCACGGCTTTCCCTCCTGGCTCTTCGGGCGTGGGAGCTGTCGCCAGAGCCGCGGCCCTACCGGAAAATGCTTCGCAGGCTGGCGCGGGGGCGCCACGTGGGCGCCGGTGTCGCCGAGGCTGACGGCCGCCGGAAAGCCCGCAGCCCCACGGGCTGTGGGGCCACGCGAGCGGCTGCCAAAGTGCTTTCCAAGGAGGCACGGCTTTCCCTCCTGGCTCTTCGGGCGTGGGAGCTGTCGCCAGAGCCGTGGCCCTACCGGAAAATTCTTCGCAGGCTGGCGTGGCCGCGCCACGTGGGCGCCGGTGTCGCCGAGGCTGACGGCCGCCGGAAAAACCCGCAGCCCCACGGGCTGTGTGACCACGCGAGCGGCTGCCAAAGAGCTTTGCAACGAGGCACGGCTTTCCCTCCTGGCTCTTCGGGTGTGGGAGCTGTCGCCAGAGCCGCGGCCCTACTGGAAAATGCTTCGCAGGCTGGTGCGGCGGCGCCACGTGGGCGCCGGTGTCGCCGAGGCTGACGGCCGCCGGAAAGCCCGCAGCCCCACGGGCTATGGGGCCACGCGAGCGGCTGCGTAAGAGCTTTCCAAGGACGCACGGCTTTCCCTCCTGGCTCATCGGGCGTGGGAGCTGTCGCCAGAGCGGCGGCCCTACCGGAAAATGCTTCGCAGGCTGGCGCGGCGTCGCCACGTGGGCGCCGGTGGCGCCGAGGCTGACGGCCGCCGGAAAGCCCGCAGCCCCACGGGCTGTGGGGCCATGCGAGCGCATGCCAAAGAGCTTTCCAAGGAGGCACGGCTTTCCCTCCTGGCTCTTCGGACGTGGGAGCTGTCGCCAGAGCCGCGGCCCTACCGGAAAATGCTTTGCAGGCTGGCGCGGCGGCGCCACGTGGGCGCCGGTGTCGCCGAGGCTGACGGCCGCCGGAAAGCCCGCAGCCCCACGGGCTGTGGTGCCACGCAAGCGACTGCGAAAGAGCTTTCCAAGGAGGCACGGCTTTCCCTCCTGGCTCTTCGGGCGTTGGAGCTGTCGCCAGAGCCGCGGCCCTACCGGAAAATGCTTCGCAGGCTGGCGCGGCGGCGCCACGTGGGCGCCGGTGGCGCCGAGGCTGACCGCCACCGGAAAGCCCGCAGCCCCACGGGCTGTGGGGCCACGCGAGCGGCTGCCAAAGAGCATTCCAAAGAGGCACGGCTTTCCGTCCTGGCTCTTCGGGCGTGGGAGCTGTCGCCAGAGCCGCGGCCCTACCAGAAAATGCATCGCAGGCTGGCGTGTCGGCGCCACGTGGACGCCGGTGTCGCCGAGGCTGACGGCCGCCGGAAAGCCCGCAGCCCCACGGGCTGTGGGGCCACGTGAGCGGCTGCCAAAGAGCTTTCCAACGAGGCACGGTTTTCCCTCCTGGCTCTTCGGGCGTGGGAGCTGTCACCAGAGCCGTGGCCCTGCCGGAAAATGCTTCGCAGGCTGGTGCGGGGGCGCCACGTGGTCACAGGTTTGGCCGAGGCTGATGGCCGCTGGAAAGCCCGCAGCCCCACGGGCAGTGGGGCCACGTGAGCGGCTGCCAAAGAGCTTTCCAAGGAGGCACGGCTTTCCCTCCTGGCTCTTCGGGTGTGGGAGTTGTCGCCAGAGCCGCGGCCCTACCGGAAAATGCTTCGCAGGCTGGCGCTGAGGCGACAAGTGGTCGGAGGTGTCGCCAAGGCTGAAGGCCGCCGGAAAGGCCGCAGCCCCATGGGCTGTGGGGCCACGCGAGCGGCTGCCAAAGAGCTTTCCAAGGAGGCACGGCTTTCCCTCGTGGCTCTTCGGGCGTGGGAGCTGTCGCCAGAGCCGCGGCCCTACCGGAAAATGCTTCGCAGGCTGGCGTGGCCGTGCCACGTGGGCGCCGGTGTCGCCGAGGCTGACGGCCGCCGGAAAGCCCGCAGCCCCACGGGCTGTGGGGCCACGCGAGCGGCTGCCAAAGAGCTTTCCAACGAGGCACGGCTTTCCCTCCTGGCTCTTCGGGCGTGGGAGCTGTCGCCAGAGCCGCGGCCCTACCGGAAAATGCTTCGCAGTCTGCCGTGGCCGCGCCACGTGGGCGCCGGTGTCGCCGAGGCTGACGGCCGCCAGAAAGCCCGCAGCCCCACGGGCTGTGGGGCCACGCGAGCGGCTGCCAAAGAGCTTTCCAACGAGGCACGGCTTTCCCTCCTGGCTCTTCGGGTGTGGGAGCTGTCGCTAGAGCCGCGGCCCTACCGGAAAATGCTTCACAGGCTGGCGCGGCGGCGCCACGTGGTCGTAGCTGTCGCCGAGGCTGACGGCCGCCGGAAAGCCCGCAGCCCCACGGGCTGTGGGGCCATGCGAGCGGCTGCCAAAGAGCTTTCCAAGGAGGCACGGCTTTCCCTCGTGGCTCTTCGGGCGTGGGAGCTGTCGACAGAGCCGCGGCCCTACCGGAAAATGCTTTGCAGGCTGGCGCGGCGGCGCCACGTGGGCGCCGGTGTCTCAAAGGCTGACGGCCACCGGAAAGCCCGCAGCCCCACGGGCTGTGGGGCCACGCGAGCGGCTGCCAAAGAGCTTTCCAACGAGGCACGGCTTTCCCTCCTGGCTCTTCGGGCGTGGGAGCTGTCGCCAGAGCCGCGGCCCTACCGGAAAATGCTTCGCAGGCTGGCGCGGCGGCGCCACGTGGACGCCGGTGACGCCGAGGCTGACGGCCGCCGGAAAGCCCGCAGCCCCACGGGCTGTGGGGCCACGCAAGCGGCTGCCAAAGAGCTTTGCAACGAAGCATGGCTTTCCGTCCTGGCTCTTCGGGTGTGGGAGCTGTCGCCACAGCCGCGGCCCTACCGGAAAATGCTTCACAGGCTGGCATGGCGGCGCCATGTGGGCGCCGGTGTCGCCGAGGCTGACGGCCGCCGGAAAGCCCGCAGCCCCATGGGCTGTGGTGCCACGCGAGCTGCTGCCAAAGAGCTTTCCAAGGAGGCACGGCTTTCCCTCCTGGCTCTTCGGGCGTGGGAGCTGTCGCCAGAGCCGCGGCCCTACTGGAAAATGCTTCGCAGGCTGGCGCTGAGGCGACAAGTGGTCGCAGGTGTCGCCGAGGCTGACGGCCACCGGAAAGCCCACAGCCCCAGGGGCTGTGGGGCCATGCGAGCGGCTGCCAAAGAGGTTTCCAACGAGGCACGGCTTTCCCTCCTGGCTCTTCGGGCGTGGGAGCTGTCGCCAGAGCCGTGGCCCTACCGGAAAATGCTTCGCAGGCTGGTGCGGGGGCACCACGTGGTCACAGGTGTCGCCGAGGCTGACGGCCACCGGAAAGCCCGCAGCCCCACGGGCTGTGGGGCCACGCGAGCGGCTGCCAAAGAGCTTTCCAACGAGGCACGGCTTTCCCTCCTGGCTCTTCGGGCGTGGGAGCTGTCGCCAGAGCCGCGGCCCTACCGGAAAATGCTTCGCAGTCTGCCGTGGCCGCGCCACGTGGGCGCCGGTGTCGCCGAGGCTGACGGCCACCAGAAAGCCCGCAGCCCCACGGGCTGTGGGGCCACGCGAGCGGCTGCCAAAGAGGTTTCCAACGAGGCACGGCTTTCCCTCCTGGCTCTTCGGGCGTGGGAGCTGTCGGCAGAGCCGCGGCCCTACCGGAAAATGCTTTGCAGGCTGGCGCGGCGGCGCCACGTGGGCGCCGGTGTCTCAAAGGCTGACGGCCGCCGGAAAGCCCGCAGCCCCACGGGCTGTGGGGCCACGCGAGCGGCTGCCAAAGAGCTTTCCAACGAGGCACGGCTTTCCCTCGTGTGTCTTCGGGCGTGGGAGCTGTCGCCAGAGCCGCGGCCCTACCGGAAAATGCTTCGCAGGCTGGCGCGGCGGCGCCACGTGGACGCCGGTGACGCCGAGGCTGACGGCCGCCGGAAAGCCCGCAGCCCCACGGGCTGTGGGGCCACGCGAGCGGCTGCCAAAGAGCTTTGCAACGAAGCATGGCTTTCCGTCCTGGCTCTTCGGGCGTGGGAGCTGTCGCCACAGCCGCGGCCCTACCGGAAAATGCTTCACAGGCTGGCGTGGCGGCGCCATGTGGGCGCCGGTGTCGCCGAGGCTGACGGCCGCCGGAAAGCCCGCAGCCCCATGGGCTGTGGTGCCACGCGAGCTGCTGCCAAAGAGCTTTCCAAGGAGGCACGGCTTTCCCTCCTGGCTCTTCGGGCGTGGGAGCTGTCGCCAGAGCCGCGGCCCTACTGGAAAATGCTTCGCAGGCTGGCGCTGAGGCGACAAGTGGTCGCAGGTGTCGCCGAGGCTGACGGCCACCGGAAAGCCCACAGCCCCACGGGCTGTGGGGCCACGCGAGCGGCTGCCAAAGAGGTTTCCAACGAGGCACGGCTTTCCCTCCTGGCTCTTCGGGCGTGGGAGCTGTCGCCAGAGCCGTGGCCCTACCGGAAAATGCTTCGCAGGCTGGTGCGGGGGCACCACGTGGTCACAGGTATCGCCGAGGCTGACGGCCGCTGGAAAGCCCGCAGCCCCACGGGCTGTGGGGCCACGCGAGCGGCTGCCAAAGAGGTTTCCAACGAGGCACGGCTTTCCCTCCTGGCTCTTCGGGCGTGGGAGCTGTCGCCAGAGCCGCGGCCCTACCGGAAAATGCTTCACAGGCAGGCGCGGCGGCGCCACGTGGGCACCGGTGTCGCCGAGGCTGACGGCCACCGGAAAGCCCGCAGCCCCACGGGCTGTGGGGCCACGCCAGCGGTTGCCAAAGAGCTTTCCAAGGAGGCACGGCTTTCCCTCCTGGCTCTTCGGGCGTGGGAGTGTCGCCAGAGCCGCGGCCCTACCGGAAAATGCTTCGCAGGCTGGCGTGGCGGCGCCACGTGGGCACCGGTGTCGCCTAGGCTGACGGCCGCCGGAAAGCCCGCAGCCCCACGGGCTGTGGGGCCATGCGAGCGGCTGCCAAAGAGCTTTCCAAGGAGGCACGACTTTCCCTCCTGGCTCTTCGGGCGTGGGAGCTGTCGCCAGAGCCGCGGCCCTACCGGAAAATGCTTCGCAGGCTGGCGCGGCGGCGCCACGTTGGCGCCGGTGTCGCCGAGGCTGACGGCCGCCGGAAAGCCCGCAGCCCCACGGGCTGTGGGGCCACGCGAGTGGCTGCCAAAGAGCTTTCCAAGGAGGCACGGCTTTCCCTCCTGGCTCTTCGGGCGTGGGAGCTGTCGCCAGAGCCGCGGCCCTACCGGAAAATGCTTCGCAGGCTGGCGCGGCGGCGCCACGTGGGCGCCGGTGTCGCCGAGGCTGACGGCCGCCGGAAAGCCCGCAGCCCCACGGGCTGTGGGGCCACGCGAGCGGCTGCGAAAGAGCTTTCCAAGGACGCACGGCTTTCCCTCCTGGCTCTTCGTGCGTGAGAGCTGTCGCCAGAGCGGCGGCCCTACCGGAAAATGCTTCGCAGGCTGGCGCGGCGGCGCCACGTGGGCGCCGGTGGCGCCGAGGCTGACGGCCGCCGGAAAGCCCGCAGCCCCACGGGCTGTGGGGCCATGCGAGCGCATGCCAAAGAGCTTTCCAAGGAGGCACGGCTTTCCCTCCTGGCTCTTCGGACGTGGGAGCTGTCGCCAGAGCCGCGGCCCTACCGGAAAATGCTTTGCAGGCTGGCGCGGCGGCGCCACGTGGGCGCCGGTGTCCCCGAGGCTGACGGCCGCCCGAAAGCCCGCAGCCCCACGGGCTGTGGTGCCACGCAAGCGACTACGAAAGAGCTTTCCAAGGAGGCACGGCTTTCCCTCCTGGCTCTTCGGGCGTGGGAGCTGTCGCCAGAGCCGCGGCCCTACCGGAAAATGCTTCGCAGGCTGGCGCGGCGGCGCCACGTGGGCGCCGGTGTCGCCGAGGCTGACGGCCGCCGGAAAGCCCGCAGCCCCACGGGCTGTGGGGCCACGCGAGCGGCTGCCAAAGAGCTTTCCAACGAGGCACGGCTTTCCCTCCTGGCTCTTCGGGCGTGGGAGCTGTCGCCAGAGCCGCGGCCCTACTGGAAAATGCTTCGCAGGCTGGCGCGGGGGCGCCACGTGGTCGCAGGTGTCGCCGAGGCTGACGGCCGCCGGAAAGCCCGCAGCCCCACGGGCTGTGGGGCCACGCGAGCGGCTGCCAAAGAGCTTTCCAACGAGGCACGGCTTTCCCTCGTGTGTCTTCGGGCGTGGGAGCTGTCGCCAGAGCCGCGGCCCTACCGGAAAATGCTTCGCAGGCTGGCGCGGCGGCGCCACGTGGACGCCGGTGACGCCGAGGCTGACGGCCGCCGGAAAGCCCGCAGCCCCACGGGCTGTGGGGCCACGCGAGCGGCTGCCAAAGAGCTTTGCAACGAAGCATGGCTTTCCGTCCTGGCTCTTCGGGCGTGGGAGCTGTCGCCACAGCCGCGGCCCTACCGGAAACTGCTTCACAGGCTGGCGTGGCGGCGCCATGTGGGCGCCGGTGTCGCCGAGGCTGACGGCCGCCGGAAAGCCCGCAGCCCCATGGGCTGTGGTGCCACGCGAGCTGCTGCCAAAGAGCTTTCCAAGGAGGCACGGCTTTCCCTCCTGGCTCTTCGGGCGTGGGAGCTGTCGCCAGAGCCGCGGCCCTACTGGAAAATGCTTCGCAGGCTGGCGCTGAGGCGACAAGTGGTCGCAGGTGTCGCCGAGGCTGACGGCCACCGGAAAGCCCACAGCCCCACGGGCTGTGGGGCCACGCGAGCGGCTGCCAAAGAGCATTCCAACGAGGCACGGCTTTCCCTCCTGGCTCTTCGGGCGTGGGAGCTGTCGCCAGAGCCGTGGCCCTACCGGAAAATGCTTCGCAGGCTGGTGCAGGGGCACCACGTGGTCACAGGTATCGCCGAGGCTGACGGCCGCTGGAAAGCCCGCAGCCCCACGGGCTGTGGGGCCACGCGAGCGGCTGCCAAAGAGGTTTCCAACGAGGCACGGCTTTCCCTCCTGGCTCTTCGGGCGTGGGAGCTGTCGCCAGAGCCGCGGCCCTACCGGAAAATGCTTCACAGGCAGGCGCGGCGGCGCCACGTGGGCACCGGTGTCGCCGAGGCTGACGGCCGCCGGAAAGCCCGCAGCCCCACGGGCTGTGGGGCCATGCGAGCGGCTGCCAAAGAGCTTTCCAAGGAGGCACGGCTTTCCTTCTTGGCTCTTCGGGCGTGGGAGCTGTCGCCAGAGCCGCGGCCCTACCGGAAAATGCTTCGCAGGCTGGCGCGGCGGCGCCACGTTGGCGCCGGTGTCGCCGAGGCTGACGGCCGCCGGAAAGCCCGCAGCCGCACGGGCTGTGGGGCCATGCGAGCGGCTGCCAAAGAGCTTTCCAAGGAGGCACGGCTTTCCCTCCTGGCTCTTCGGGCGTGGGAGCTGTCGCCAGAGCCGCGGCCCTACCGGAAAATGCTTCGCAGGCTGGCGCGGCGGCGCCACGTTGGCGCCGGTGTCGCCGAGGCTGACGGCCGCCGGAAAGCCCGCAGCCCCACGGGCTGTGGGGCCACGCGAGTGGCTGCCAAAGAGCTTTCCAAGGAGGCACGGCTTTCCCTCCTGGCTCTTCGGGCGTGGGAGCTGTCGCCAGAGCCGCGGCCCTACCAGAAAATGCATCGCAGGCTGGCGTGGCGGCGCCACGTGGTCACAGGTGTGGTCGAGGCTGATGGCCGCTGGAAAGCCCGCAGCCCCACGGGCTGTGGGGCCACGCGAGCGGCTGCCAAAGAGGTTTCCAAGGAGGCACGGCTTTCCCTCGTGGCTCTTCGGGCGTGGGAGCTGTCGCCAGAGCCGCGGCCCTACCGGAAAATGCTTCGCAGGCTGGCGTGGCCGTGCCACGTGGGCGCCGGTGTCGCCGAGGCTGACGGCCGCCGGAAAGGCCGCAGCCCCACGGGCTGTGGGGCCACGCCAGCGGCTGCCAAAGAGCTTTCCAACGAGGCACGGCTTTCCCTCCTGGCTCTTCGGGCGTGGGAGCTGTCGCCAGAGCCGCGGCCCTACCGGAAAATGCTTCGCAGGCTGGCGCGGGGGCGCCACGTGGTCGCAGGTGTCGCCGAGGCTGACGGCCGCCGGAAAGCCCGCAGCCCCACGGGCTGTGGGGCCACGTGAGCGGCTGCCAAAGAGCTTTCCGACGAGGCATGGCTTTCCCTCCTGGCTCTTCGGGCGTGGGAGCTGTCACCAGAGCCGTGGCCCTGCCGGAAAATGCTTCGCAGGCTGGTGCGGGGGCGCCACGTGGTCACAGGTGTGGCCGAGGCTGATGGCCGCTGGAAAGCCCGCAGCCCCACGGGCTGTGGGGCCACGTGAGCGGCTGCCAAAGAGCTTTCCAACGAGGCACGGCTTTCCCTCCTGGCTCTTCGGGTGTGGGAGCTGTCGCCAGAGCCGCGGCCCTACCGGAAAATGCTTCGCAGGCTGGCGCTGAGGCGACAAGTGGTCGCAGGTGTCGCCAAGGCTGAAGGCCGCCGGAAAGGCCGCAGCCCCACGGGCTGTGGGGCCACGCGAGCGGCTGCCAAAGAGGTTTCCAAGGAGGCATGGCTTTCCCTCGTGGCTCTTCGGGCGTGGGAGCTGTCGCCAGAGCCGCGGCCCTACCGGAAAATGCTTCGCAGGCTGGCGTGGCCGTGCCACGTGGGCGCCGGTGTCGCCGAGGCTGACGGCCGCCGGAAAGCCCGCAGCCCCACGGGCTGTGTGACAACGCGAGCGGCTGCCAAAGAGCTTTGCAACGAGGCACGGCTTTCCCTCCTGGCTCTTCGGGTGTGGGAGCTGTCGCCAGAGCCGCGGCCCTACTGGAAAATGCTTCGCAGGCTGGTGCGGCGGCGCCACGTGGGCGCCGGTGTCGCCGAGGCTGACGGCCGCCGGAAAGCCCGCAGCCCCACGGGCTGTGGGGCCACGCGAGCGGCTGCGAAAGAGCTTTCCAAGGACGCACGGCTTTCCCTCCTGGCTCTTCGGGCGTGGGAGCTGTCGCCAGAGCGGCGGCCCTACCGGAAAATGCTTCGCAGGCTGGCGCGGCGGCGCCACGTGGGCCCCGGTGGCGCCGAGGCTGACGGCCGCCGGAAAGCCCGCAGCCCCACGGGCTGTGGGGCCATGCGAGCGCATGCCAAAGAGCTTTCCAAGGAGGCACGGCTTTCCCTCCTGGCTCTTCGGACGTGGGAGCTGTCACCAGAGCCGTGGCCCTGCCGGAAAATGCTTCGCAGGCTGGTGCGGGGGCGCTACGTGGTCACAGGTGTGGCCGAGGCTGATGGCCGCTGGAAAGCCCGCAGCCCCACGGGCTGTGGGGCCACGTGAGCGGCTGCCAAAGAGCTTTCCAACGAGGCACGGCTTTCCCTCCTGGCTCTTCGGGTGTGGGAGCTGTCGCCAGAGCCGCGGCCCTACCGGAAAATGCTTCGCAGGCTGGTGCGGCGGCGCCACGTGGGCGCCGGTGTCGCCGAGGCTGACGGCCGCCGGAAAGCCCGCAGCCCCACGGGCTGTGGGGCCACGCGAGCGGCTGCGAAAGATTTCCAAGGACGCACGGCTTTACCTCCTGGCTCATCGGGCGTGGGAGCTGTCGCCAGAGCCGCGGCCCTACCGGAAAATGCTTCGCAGGCTGGCGCGGCGGCGCCACGTGGGCGCCGGTGGCGCCGAGGCTGACGGCCGCCGGAAAGCCCGCAGCCCCACGGGCTGTGGGGCCATGCGAGCGCATGCCAAAGAGCTTTCCAAGGAGGCACGGCTTTCCCTCCTGGCTCTTCGGACGTGGGAGCTGTCGCCAGAGCCGCGGCCCTACCGGAAAATGCTTTGCAGGCTGGCGCGGCGGCGCCACGTGGGCGCCGGTGTCGCCGAGGCTGACGGCCGCCGGAAAGCCCGCAGCCCCACGGGCTGTGGTGCCACGCAAGCGACTGCGAAAGAGCTTTCCAAGGAGGCACGGCTTTCCCTCCTGGCTCTTCGGGCGTGGGAGCTGTCGCCAGAGCCGCGGCCCTACCGGAAAATGCTTCGCAGGCTGGCACGGCGGCGCCACGTGGGCGCCGGTGGCGCCGAGGCTGACGGCCACCGGAAAGCCCGCAGCCCCACGGGCTGTGGGGCCATGCGAGCGGCTGCCAAAGAGCATTCCAACGAGGCACGGCTTTCCCTCCTGGCTCTTCGGGCATGGGAGCTGTCGCCAGAGCCGCGGCCCTACCAGAAAATGCATCGCAGGCTGGCGTGTCGGCGCCACGTGTGCACCGGTGTCGCCGAGGCTGACGGCCGCCGGAAAGCCCGCAGCCCCACGGGCTGTGGGGCCACGTGAGCGGCTGCCAAAGAGCTTTCCAACGAGGCACGGCTTTCCCTCCTGGCTCGTCGGGCGTGGGAGCTGTCACCAGAGCCGTGGCCCTGCTGGAAAATGCTTCGCAGGCTGGTGCGGGGGCCCCACGTGGTCACAGGTGTGGCCGAGGCTGATGGCCGCTGGAAAGCCCGCAGCCCCACGGGCAGTGGGGCCACGTGAGCGGCTGCCAAAGTGCTTTCCAACGAGGCACGGCTTTCCCTCCTGGCTCTTCGGGTGTGGGAGTTGTCGCCAGAGCCGCGGCCCTACCGGAAAATGCTTCGCAGGCTGGCGCTGAGGCGACAAGTGGTCGGAGGTGTCGCCAAGGCTGAAGGCCGCCGGAAAGGCCGCAGCCCCACGGGCTGTGGGGCCACGCGAGCGGCTGCCAAAGAGGTTTCCAAGGAGGCACGGCTTTCCCTCGTGGCTCTTCGGGCGTGGGAGCTGTCGCCAGAGCCGCGGCCCTACCGGAAAATGCTTCGCAGGCTGGCGTGGCCGTGCCACGTGGGCGCCGGTGTCGCCGAGGCTGACGGCCGCCGGAAAGCCCGCAGCCCCACGGGCTGTGGGGCCACGAGAGCGGCTGCCAAAGAGCTTTCCAAGGAGGCACGGCTTTCCCTCCTGGCTCTTCGGGCGTGGGAGCTGTTGCCAGAGCCGCGGCCCTACCGGAAAATGCTTCGCAGTCTGCCGTGGCCGCGCCACGTGGGCGCCGGTGTCGCCGAGGCTGACGGCCGCCAGAAAGCCCGCAGCCCCACGGGCTGTGGGGCCACGCGAGCGGCTGCCAAAGAGCTTTCCAACGAGGCACGGCTTTCCCTCCTGGCTCTTCGGGTGTGGGAGCTGTCACCAGAGCCGTGGCCCTACCGGAAAATGCTTCGCAGGCTGATGCGGGGGCGCCACGTGGTCACAGGTGTCGCCGAGGCTGACGGCCGCTGGAAATCCCGCAGCCCCACGGGCTGTGGGGCCACGCAAGCGGCTGCCAAAGAGCTTTCCAACGAGGCATGGCTTTCCCTCCTGGCTCTTCGGGCGTGGGAGCTGTCGCCAGAGCCGCGGCCCTACCGGAAAATGCTTCACAGGCTGGCGCGGCGGCGCCACCTGGTCGCAGCTGTCGCCGAGGCTGACGGCCGCCGGAAAGCCCGCAGCCCCACGGGCTGTGGGGCCACACGAGCGGCTGCCAAAGAGGTTTCCAACGAGGCACGGCTTTCCCTCGTGGCTCTTTGGGCGTGGGAGCTGTCGCCAGAGCCGCGGCCCTACCGGAAAATGCTTCGCAGGCTGGCGCGGCGGCGCCACATGGGCGCCGGTGACGCCGAGGCTGACGGCCGCCGGAAAGCCCGCAGCCCCACGGGCTGTGGGGCCACGTGAGCGGCTGCCAAAGAGCTTTCCAAGGAGGCACGGCTTTCCCTCCTGGCTCTTCGGGCGTGGGAGCTGTCACCAGAGCCGTGGCACTACCGGAAAATGCTTCGCAGGCTGATGCGGGGGCGCCACTTGGTCACAGGTGTCGCCGAGGCTGACGGCCGCTGGAAAGCCCGCAGCCCCACGGGCTGTGGGGCCACGTGAGCGGCTGCCAAAGAGCTTTCCAAGGAGGCACGGCTTTCCCTCCTGGCTCTTCGGGCGTGGGAGCTGTCGCCAGAGCCGCGGCCCTACCGGAAAATGCTTCGCAGACTGGCGCTGAGGCGACAAGTGGTCGCAGGTGTCGCCGAGGCTCACGGCCGCCGGAAAGCCCGCAGCCCCACGGGCTGTGGGGCCACGCGAGCGGCTGCCAAAGAGCATTCCAACGAGGCACGGCTTTCCCTCCTGGCTCTTCGGGCGTGGGAGCTGTCGCCAGAGCCACGGCCCTACCGGAAAATGCTTCGCAGGCTGCCGTGGCCGCGCCACGTGGGCGCCGGTGTCGCCGAGGCTGACGGCCGCCGGAAAGCCCGCAGCTCCACGGGCTGTGGGGCCACGCGAGCGGCTGCCAAAGAGGTTTCCAACGAGGCATGGCTTTACCTCCTGGCTCTTCGGGCGTGGGAGCTGTCGCCAGAGCCGCGGCCCTACCGGAAAATGCTTCACAGGCAGGCGCGGCGGCGCCACGTGGGCAACGGTGTCGCCGAGGCTGACGGCCACCGGAAAGCCCACAGCCCCACGGGCTGTGGGGCCATGCGAGCGGCTGCCAAAGAGCTTTCCAAGGAGGCACGGCTTTCCCTCCTGGCTCTTCGGGCGTGGGAGTGTCGCCAGAGCCGCGGCCCTACCGGAAAATGCTTCGCAGGCTGGCGTGGCGGCGCCACGTGGGCACCGGTGTCGCCGAGGCTGACGGCCGCCGGAAAGCCCGCAGCCCCACGGGCTGTGGGGCCACGCCAGCGGCTGCCAAAGAGCTTTCCAACGAGGCACGGCTTTCCTTCTTGGCTCTTCGGGCGTGGGAGCTGTCGCCAGAGCCGCGGCCCTACCGGAAAATGCTTCGCAGGCTGGCGCGGCGGCGCCACGTTGGCGCCGGTGTCGCCGAGGCTGACGGCCGCCGGAAAGCCCGCAGCCGCACGGGCTGTGGGGCCATGCGAGCGGCTGCCAAAGAGCTTTCCAAGGAGGCACGGCTTTCCCTCCTGGCTCTTCGGGCGTGGGAGCTGTCGCCAGAGCCGCGGCCCTACCGGAAAATGCTTCACAGGCTGGTGCGGCGGCGCCACGTTGGCGCCGGTGTCGCCGAGGCTGACGGCCGCCGGAAAGCCCGCAGCCCCACGGGCTGTGGGGCCACGCGAGCGGCTGCCAAAGAGCTTTCCAAGGAGGCACGGCTTTCCCTCCTGGCTCTTCGGGCGTGGGAGCTGTCGCCAGAGCCACGGCCCTACCGGAAAATGCTTCGCAGGCTGCCATGGCCGCGCCACGTGGGCGCCGGTGTCGCCGAGGCTGACGGCCGCCGGAAAGCCCGCAGCCCCACGGGCTGTGGGGCCACGCGAGCGGCTGCCAAAGAGCTTTCCAACGAGGCACGACTTTCCGTCCTGGCTCTTTGGTCGTGGAGCTGTCGCCAGAGCCGCGGCCCTACCGGAAAATGCTTCACAGGCTGGCGCGGCGGCGACACGTGGTCGCAGGTGTCGCCGAGGCTGACGGCCGCTGGAAAGCCCGCAGCCCCACGGGCTGTGGGGCCATGCGAGCGGCTGCCAAAGAGCTTTCCAACGAGGCACGGCTTTCCGTCCTGGCTCTTCGGGCGTGGGAGCTGTCGCCAGAGCCGCGGCCCTACCGGAAAATGCTTCGCAGGCTGCCGCGACGGCGCCATGTGGGCGCCGGTGTCGCCGAGGCTGACGGCCGCCGGAAAGCCCGCAGCCCCACGGGCTGTGGGGCCACGCGAGCGGCTGCCAAAGAGCTTTCCAAGGACGCACGGCCTTCCCTCCTGGCTCTTCGTGCGTGAGAGCTGTCGCCAGAGCCGTGGCCCTACCGGAAAATGCTTCGCAGGCTGGTGCGGGGGCGCCACGTGGTCACAGGTATCGCCGAGGCTGACGGCCGCTGGAAAGCCCGCAGCCCCACGGGCTGTGGGGCCACGCGAGCGGCTGCCAAAGAGGTTTCCAACGAGGCATGGCTTTACCTCCTGGCTCTTCGGGCGTGGGAGCTGTCGCCAGAGCCGCGGCCCTACCGGAAAATGCTTCACAGGCAGGCGCGGCGGCGCCACGTGGGCACCGGTGTCGCCGAGGCTGACGGCCACCGGAAAGCCCGCAGCCCCACGGGCTGTGGGGCCACGCGAGCGGCTGCCAAAGAGCTTTCCAAGGAGGCACGGCTTTCCCTCCTGGCTCTTCGGGCGTGGGAGTGTCGCCAGAGCCGCGGCCCTACCGGAAAATGCTTCGCAGGCTGGCGCGGCGGCGCCACGTTGGCGCCGGTGTCGCCGAGGCTGACGGCCGCCGGAAAGCCCGCAGCCCCACGGGCTGTGGGGCCACGCGAGCGGCTGCCAAAGAGCTTTAAGGAGGCACGGCTTTCCCTCCTGGCTCTTCGGGCGTGGGAGCTGTCGCCAGAGCCACGGCCCTACCGGAAAATGCTTCGCAGGCTGGCGTGGCCGCGCCACGTGGGCGCCGGTGTCGCCGAGGCTGACGGCCGCCGGAAAGCCCGCAGCCCCACGGGCTGTGTGACCAAGCGAGCGGCTGCCAAAGAGCTTTCCAAGGAGGCACGGCTTTCCCTCCTGGCTCTTCGGGCGTGGGAGTGTCGCCAGAGCCGCGGCCCTACCGGAAAATGCTTCGCAGGCTGGCGCGGCGGCGCCATGTTGGCGCCGGTGTCGCCGAGGCTGACGGCCGCCGGAAAGCCCGCAGCCCCACGGGCTGTGGGGCCACGCGAGCGGCTGCCAAAGAGCTTTCCAAGGACGCACGGCTTTCCCTCCTGGCTCTTCGGGCGTGGGAGCTGTCGCCAGAGCCACGGCCCTACCGGAAAATGCTTCGCAGGCTGGCGTGGCCGCGCCACGGGGGCGCCGGTGTCGCCGAGGCTGACGGCCGCCGGAAAGCCCGCAGCCCCACGGGCTGTGTGACCACGCGAGCGGCTGCCAAAGAGCTTTGCAACGAGGCACGGCTTTCCCTCCTGGCTCTTCGGACGTGGGAGTTGTCGCCAGAGCCGCGGCCCTACCGGAAAATGCTTCGCAGGCTGGCGCTGAGGCGACAAGTGGTCGCATGTGTCGCCGAGGCTGACGGCCGCCGGAAAGCCCGCAGCCCCACGGGCTGTGGGGCCACGCGAGCGGCTGCGAAAGAGCTTTCCAAGGACGCACGGCCTTCCCTCCTGGCTCTTCGTGCGTGAGAGCTGTCGCCAGAGCGGCGGCCCTACCGGAAAATGCTTCGCAGGCTGGCGCGGCGGCGCCACGTGGGCGCCGGTGGCGCCGAGGCTGACGGCCGCCGGAAAGCCCGCAGCCCCACGGGCTCTGGGGCCATGCGAGCGCATGCCAAAGAGCTTTCCAAGGAGGCACGGCTTTCCCTCCTGGCTCTTCGGACGTGGGAGCTGTCGCCAGAGCCGCGGCCCTACCGGAAAATGCTTTGCAGGCTGGCGCGGCGGCGCCACGTGGGCGCAGGTGTCGCCGAGGCTGACGGCCGCAGGAAACCCCGCAGCCCCACGGGCTGTGGTGCCACGCAAGCGACTGCGAAAGAGCTTTCCAAGGAGGCACGGCTTTCCCTCCTGGCTCTTCGGGCGTGGGAGCTGTCGCCAGAGCCGCGGCCCTACCGGAAAATGCTTCGCAGGCTGGCGCGGCGGCGCCACGTGGGCGCCGGTGTCGCCGAGGCTGACGGCCGCCGGAAAGCCCGCAGCCCCACGGGCTGTGGGGCCACGCGAGCGGCTGCCAAAGAGCTTTCCAACGAGGCACGGCTTTCCCTCCTGGCTCTTCGGGCGTGGGAGCTGTCGCCAGAGCCGCGGCCCTACCAGAAAATGCATCGCAGGCTGGCGTGGTGGCGCCACGTGGTCGCAGGTGTCGCCGAGGCTGACGGCCGCCGGAAAGCCCGCAGCCCCACGGGCTGTGGGGCCACGTGAGCGGCTGCCAAAGAGCTTTCCAAGGAGGCACGGCTTTCCCTCCTGGCTCTTCGGGCGTGGGAGCTGTCACCAGAGCCGTGGCCCTGCCGGAAAATGCTTCGCAGGCTGGTGCGGGGGCGCCACGTGGTCACAGGTGTGGCCGAGGCTGATGGCCGCTGGAAAGCCCGCAGCCCCACGGGCTGTGGGGCCACGCCAGCGGCTGCCAAAGAGCTTTCCAACGAGGCACGGCTTTCCCTCGTGGCTCTTCGGGCGTGGGAGCTGTCGCCAGAGCCGCGGCCCTACCGGAAAATGCTTCGCAGGCTGGCATGGCCGTGCCACGTGGGCGCCGGTGTCGCCGAGGCTGACGGCCGCCGGAAAGCCCGCAGCCCCACGGGCTGTGGGGCCACGCGAGCGGCTGCCAAAGAGCTTTCCAAGGAGGCACGGCTTTCCCTCCTGGCTCTTCGGGCGTGGGAGCTGTCGCCACAGCCGCGGCCCTACCGGAAAATGCTTCGCAGGCTGGCGTGGCCGTGCCACGTGGGCGCCGGTGTCGCCGAGGCTGACGGCCGCCGGAAAGCCCGCAGCCCCACGGGCTGTGGGGCCACCCGAGCGGCTGCCAAAGAGCTTTCCAAGGAGGTACGGCTTTCCTTCTTGGCTCTTCGGGCGTGGGAGCTGTCGCCAGAGCCGCGGCCCTACCGGAAAATGCTTCACAGGCTGCGCGGCGGCGCCACCTGGTCGCAGCTGTCGCCGAGGCTGACGGCCGCCGGAAAGCCCGCAGCCCCACACGCTGTGGGGCCACACGAGCGGCTGCCAAAGAGCTTTCCAACGAGGCACGGCTTTCCGTCCTGGCTCTTCGGGCGTGGGAGCTGTCGCCAGAGCCGCGGCCCTACCGGAAAATGCTTCGCAGGCTGGCGCGGCGGCGACACATGGGCGCCGGTGACGCCGAGGCTGACGGCCGCCGGAAATCCCGCAGCCCCACGGGCTGTGGGGCCACGTGAGCGGCTGCCAAAGAGCTTTCCAAGGAGGCACGGCTTTCCCTCCTGGCTCTTCGGGCGTGGGAGCTGTCACCAGAGCCGTGGCACTACCGGAAAATGCTTCGCAGGCTGGTGCGGGGGCGCCACGTGGTCACAGGTGTCGCCGAGGCTGACGGCCGCTGGAAAGCCCGCAGCCCCACGGGCTGTGGGGCCACGTGAGCGGCTGCCAAAGAGCTTTCCAAGGAGGCACGGCTTTCCCTCCTGGCTCTTCGGGCGTGGGAGCTGTCGCCAGAGCCGCGGCCCTACCGGAAAATGCTTCACAGGCAGGCGCGGCGGCGACAAGTGGTCGCAGGTGTCGCCGAGGCTGACGGCCACCGGAAAGCCCGCAGCCCCACGGGCTGTGGGGCCACGCAAGCGGCTGCCAAAGAGCTTTCCAACGAGGCACGGCTTTCCCTCCTGGCTCTTCGGGCGTGGGAGCTGTCGCCAGAGCCACGGCCCTACCGGAAAATGCTTCGCAGGCTGCCATGGCCGCGCCACGTGGGCGCCGGTGTCGCCGAGGCTGACGGCCGCCGGAAAGCCCGCAGCCCCACGGGCTGTGGGGCCACGCGAGCGGCTGCCAAAGAGCTTTCCAACGAGGCACGACTTTCCGTCCTGGCTCTTTGGTCGTGGAGCTGTCGCCAGAGCCGCGGCCCTACCGGAAAATGCTTCACAGGCTGGCGCGGCGGCGACACGTGGTCGCAGGTGTCGCCGAGGCTGACGGCCGCTGGAAAGCCCGCAGCCCCACGGGCTGTGGGGCCATGCGAGCGGCTGCCAAAGAGCTTTCCAACGAGGCACGGCTTTCCGTCCTGGCTCTTCGGGCGTGGGAGCTGTCGCCAGAGCCGCGGCCCTACCGGAAAATGCTTCGCAGGCTGCCGCGACGGCGCCATGTGGGCGCCGGTGTCGCCGAGGCTGACGGCCGCCGGAAAGCCCGCAGCCCCACGGGCTGTGGGGCCACGCGAGCGGCTGCCAAAGAGCTTTCCAAGGACGCACGGCCTTCCCTCCTGGCTCTTCTTGCGTGAGAGCTGTCGCCAGAGCCGTGGCCCTACCGGAAAATGCTTCGCAGGCTGGTGCGGGGGCGCCACGTGGTCACAGGTATCGCCGAGGCTGACGGCCGCTGGAAAGCCCGCAGCCCCACGGGCTGTGGGGCCACGCGAGCGGCTGCCAAAGAGGTTTCCAACGAGGCATGGCTTTACCTCCTGGCTCTTCGGGCGTGGGAGCTGTCGCCAGAGCCGCGGCCCTACCGGAAAATGCTTCACAGGCAGGCGCGGCGGCGCCACGTGGGCACCGGTGTCGCCGAGGCTGACGGCCACCGGAAAGCCCGCAGCCCCACGGGCTGTGGGGCCACGCGAGCGGCTGCCAAAGAGCTTTCCAAGGAGGCACGGCTTTCCCTCCTGGCTCTTCGGGCGTGGGAGTGTCGCCAGAGCCGCGGCCCTACCGGAAAATGCTTCGCAGGCTGGCGCGGCGGCGCCACGTTGGCGCCGGTGTCGCCGAGGCTGACGGCCGCCGGAAAGCCCGCAGCCCCACGGGCTGTGGGGCCACGCGAGCGGCTGCCAAAGAGCTTTCCAAGGAGGCACGGCTTTCCCTCCTGGCTCTTCGGGCGTGGGAGCTGTCACCAGAGCCACGGCCCTACCGGAAAATGCTTCGCAGGCTGGCGTGGCCGCGCCACGGGGGCGCCGGTGTCGCCGAGGCTGACGGCCGCCGGAAAGCCCGCAGCCCCACGGGCTGTGTGACCACGCGAGCGGCTGCCAAAGAGCTTTGCAACGAGGCACGGCTTTCCCTCCTGGCTCTTCGGGCGTGGGAGCTGTCGCCAGAGCCGCGGCCCTAGCGGAAAATGCTTCACAGGCTGGCGCGTCGGCGCCACGTGGTCGCAGGTGTCGCCGAGGCTGACGGCCGCCGGAAAGCCCGCAGCCCCACTTGCTGTGGGGCCACGCGAGCGGCTGCCAAAGAGCTTTCCAAGGACGCACGGCTTTCCCTCCTGGCTCTTCGGGCGTGGGAGCTGTCGCCAGAGCCGCGGCCCTACCGGAAAATGCTTCGCAGGCTGGCGCGGCGGCGCCACGTGGGCGCCGGTGGCGCCGAGGCTGACGGCCGCCGGAAAGCCCGCAGCCCCACGGGCTGTGGTGCCATGCGAGCGCATGCCAAAGAGCTTTCCAAGGAGGCACGGCTTTCCCTCCTGGCTCTTCGGACGTGGGAGCTGTCGCCAGAGCCGCGGCCCTACCGGAAAATGCTTTGCAGGCTGGCGCGGCGGCGCCACGTGGGCGCCGGTGTCGCCGAGGCTGACGGCCGCCGGAAAGCCCGCAGCCCCACGGGCTGTGGGGCCACGCGAGCGGCTGCCAAAGAGCTTTCCAACGAGGCACGGCTTTCCCTCCTGGCTCTTCGGCCGTGGGAGCTGTTGCCAGAGCCGCGGCCCTACCAGAAAATGCATCGCAGGCTGGCGTGGCGGCGCCACGTGGACGCCGGTGTCGCCGAGGCTGACGGCCGCCGGAAAGCCCGCAGCCCCACGAGCTGTGGGGCCACGTGAGCGGCTGCCAAAGAGCTTTCCAAGGAGGCACGGCTTTCCCTCCTGGCTCTTTGGGCGTGGGAGCTGTCACCAGAGCCGTGGCCCTGCCGGAAAATGCTTCGCAGCCTGGTGCGGGGGCGCCACGTGGTCACAGGTGTGGCCGAGGCTGATGGCCGCTGGAAAGCCCGCAGCCCCATGGGCTGTGGGGCCACGTGAGCGGCTGCCAAAGAGCTTTCCAACGAGGCACGTCTTTCCCTCCTGGCTCTTCGGACGTGGGAGTTGTCACCAGAGCCGCGGCCCTACCGGAAAATGCTTCGCAGCCTGGCGCTGAGGCGATAAGTGGTCGCAGGTGTCGCCAAGGCTGAAGGCCGCCGGAAAGGCCGCAGCCCCACGGGCTGTGGTTCCACGTGAGGGGCTGCCAAAGAGCTTTCCAAGGAGGCACGGCTTTCCCTCGTGGCTCTTCGGGCGTGGGAGCTGTCGCCAGAGCCGCGGCCCTACCGGAAAATGCTTCGCAGGCTGGCGTGGCCGTGCCACGTGGGCGCCGGTGTCGCCGAGGCTGACGGCCGCCGGAAAGCCCGCAGCCCCACGGGCTGTGGGGCCACGCGAGCGGCTGCCAAAGAGCTTTCCAAGGAGGCACGGCTTTCCCTCCTGGCTCTTCGGGCATGGGAGCTGTCGCCAGAGCCGCGGCCCTAGCGGAAAATGCTTCGCAGTCTGCCGTGGCCGCGCCACGTGGGCGCCGGTGTCGCCGAGGCTGACGGCCGCCAGAAAGCCCGCAGCCCCACGGGCTGTGGGGCCACGCGAGCGGCTGCCAAAGAGCTTTCCAAGGAGGCACGGCTTTCCCTCCTGGCTCTTCGGGTGTGGGAGCTGTCGCCACAGCCGCGGCCCTACCGGAAAATGCTTCACAGGCTGGCGCGGCGGCGCCACGTGGTCGTAGCTGTCGCCGAGGCTGACGGCCGCCGGAAAGCCCGCAGCCCCACGGGCTGTGGGGCCATGCGAGCAGCTGCCAAAGAGCTTTCCAAGGAGGCACGGCTTTCCCTCCTGGCTCTTCGGGCGTGGGAGCTGTCGGCAGAGCCGCGGCCCTACCGGAAAATGCTTTGCAGGCTGGCGCGGCGGCGCCACGTGGGCACCGGTGTCGCAAAGGCTGACGGCCGCCGGAAAGCCCGCAGCCCCACGGGCTGTGGGGCCACGCCAGCGGCTGCCAAAGAGCTTTCCAACGAGGCACGGCTTTCCCTCCTGGCTCTTCGGGCGTGGGAGCTGTCGCCAGAGCCGCGGCCCTACCGGAAAATGCTTCGCAGGCTGGCGCGGCGGCGCCACGTGGGCGCCGGTGACGCCGAGGCTGACGGCCGCCGGAAAGCCCGCAGCCCCACGGGCTGTGGGGCCACGCGAGCGGCTGCCAAAGAGCTTTCCAAGGAGGCACGGCTTTCCCTCCTGGCTCTTCAGGCGTGGGAGCTGTCACCAGAGCCGTGGCCCTACCGGAAAATGCTTCGCAGGCTGATGCGGGGGCGCCACGTGGTCACAGGTGTCGCCGAGGCTGACGGCCGCTGGAAAGCCCGAAGCCCCACGGGCTGTGGGGCCACGTGAGCGGCTGCCAAAGAGCTTTCCAACGAGGCACGGCTTTCCCTCCTGGCTCTTCGGGCGTGGGAGCTGTCGCCAGAGCCGCGGCCCTACCGGAAAATGCTTCGCAGGCTGGCGCTGAGGCGACAAGTGGTCGCAGGTGTCGCCGAGGCTGAAGGCCGCCGGAAAGCCCGCAGCCCCACGGGCTGTGGGGCCACGCGAGCGGCTGCCAAAGAGCTTTCCAACGAGGCACGGCTTTCCCTCCTGCCTCTTCGGGCGTGGGAGCTGTCGCCACAGCCGCGGCCCTACCGGAAAATGCTTCGCAGGCTGGCGTGGCCGTGCCACGTGGGCGCCGGTGTCGCCGAGGCTGACGGCCGCCGGAAAGCCCGCAGCCCCACGGGCTGTGGGGCCACGCGAGCGGCTGCCAAAGAGCTTTCCAAGGAGGCACGGCTTTCCTTCTTGGCTCTTCGGGCGTGGGAGCTGTCGCCAGAGCCGCGGCCCTACCGGAAAATGCTTCACAGGCTGGCGCGGCGGCGTCACGTGGTCGCAGATGTCGCCGAGGCTGACGGCCGCCGGAAAGCCCGCAGCCCCACACGCTGTGGGGCCACACGAGCGGCTGCCAAAGAGCTTTCCAACGAGGCACGGCTTTCCGTCCTGGCTCTTCGGGCGTGGGAGCTGTCGCCAGAGCCGCGGCCCTAGCGGAAAATGCTTTGCAGGCTGGCGCGGCGGCGCCACGTGGGCGCCGGTGTCGCCAAGGCTGACGGCCGCCGGAAAGCCCGCAGCCCCACGGGCTGTGGGGCCACGCGAGCGGCTGCCAAAGAGCTTTCCAAGGAGGCACGGCTTTCCCTCCTGGCTCTTCGGGCGTGGGAGCTGTCGCCAGAGCCGCGGCCCTACCAGAAAATGCTTCGCAGGCTGGCGCGGCGGCGCCACGTGGGCGCCGGTGACGCCGAGGCTGACGGCCGCCGGAAAGCCCGCAGCCCCACGGGCTGTGGGGCCACGCGAGCGGCTGCCAAAGAGCTTTCCAAGGAGGCACGGCTTTCCCTCCTGGCTCTTCGGGCGTGGGAGCTGTCGCCAGAGCCGCGGCCCTACTGGAAAATGCTTCGCAGGCTGATGCGGGGGCGACACGTGGTCACAGGTGTCGCCGAGGCTGACGGCCGCTGGAAAGCCCGCAGCCCCACGGGCTGTGCGGCCATGTGAGCGGCTGCCAAAGAGCTTTCCAACGAGGCACGGCTTTCCCTCCTGGCTCTTCGGGCGTGGGAGCTGTCGCCAGAGCCGCGGCCCTACCGGAAAATGCTTCGCAGGCTGGCGCGGCGGCGCCACGTGGGCGCCGCTGTCGCCGAGGCTGACGGCCGCCGGAAAGCCCGCAGCCCCACGGGCTGTGGGGCCACGCGAGCGGCTGCCAAAGAGCTTTCCAAGGAGGCACGGCTTTCCCTCCTGGCTCTTCAGGCGTGGGAGCTGTCACCAGAGCCGTGGCCCTACCGGAAAATGCTTCGCAGGCTGATGCGGGGGCGCCACGTGGTCACAGGTGTTGCCGAGGCTGACGGCCGCTGGAAAGCCCGAAGCCCCACGGGCTGTGGGGCCACGTGAGCGGCTGCCAAAGAGCTTTCCAACGAGGCACGGCTTTCCCTCCTGGCTCTTCGGGCGTGGGAGCTGTCGCCAGAGCCGCGGCCCTACCGGAAAATGCTTCGCAGGCTGGCGTGGCGGCGCCATGTGGGCGCCGGTGTCGCCGAGGCTGACGGCCGCCGGAAAGCCCGCAGCCCCATGGGCTGTGGTGCCACGCGAGCTGCTGCCAAAGAGCTTTCCAAGGAGGCACGGCTTTCCCTCCTGGCTCTTCGGGCGTGGGAGTTGTCGCCAGAGCCGCGGCCCTACTGGAAAATGCTTCGCAGGCTGGCGCTGAGGCGACAAGTGGTCGCAGGTGTCGCCGAGGCTGACGGCCACCGGAAAGCCCACAGCCCCACGGGCTGTGGGGCCACGCGAGCGTCTGCCAAAGAGGTTTCCAACGAGGCACGGCTTTCCCTCCTGGCTCTTCGGGCGTGGGAGCTGTCGCCAGAGCCGTGGCCCTACCGGAAAATGCTTCGCAGGCTGGTGCGGGGGCGCCACGTGGTCACAGGTATCGCCGAGGCTGACGGCCACTGGAAAGCCCGCAGCCCCACGGGCTGTGGGGCCACGCGTGCGGCTGCCAAAGAGCTTTCCAAGGAGGCACGGCTTTCCCTCCTGGCTCTTCGGGCGTGGGAGCTGTCGCCAGAGCCGCGGCCCTACCGGAAAATGCTTCACAGGCAGGCGCGGCGGCGCCACGTGGGCGCCGGTGTCGCCGAGGCTGACGGCCACCGGAAAGCCCGCAGCCCCACGGGCTGTGGGGCCACGCGAGCGGTTGCCAAAGAGCTTTCCAAGGAGGCACGGCTTTCCCTCCTGGCTCTTCGGGCGTGGGAGTGTCGCCAGAGCCGCGGCCCTACCGGAAAATGCTTCGCAGGCTGGCGTGGCGGCGCCACGTGGGCACCGGTGTCGCCGAGGCTGACGGCCGCCGGAAAGCCCGCAGCCCCACGGGCTGTGGGGCCATGCGAGCGGCTGCCAAAGAGCTTTCCAAGGAGGCACGGCTTTCCTTCTTGGCTCTTCGGGCGTGGGAGCTGTCGCCAGAGCCGCGGCCGTACCGGAAAATGCTTTGCAGGCTGGCGCGGCGGCGCCACGTGGTCGCAGCTGTCGCCGAGGCTGACGGCCGCCGGAAAGCCCGCAGCCCCACGGGCTGTGGGGCCACACGAGCGGCTGCCAAAGAGCTTTCCAACGAGGCACGGCTTTCCGTCCTGGCTCTTCGGGCATGGGAGCTGTCGCCAGAGCCGCGGCCCTAGCGGAAAATCCTTCACAGGCTGGCGCGGCGGCGCCACGTCGTCGCAGGTGTCGCCGAGGCTGACGGCCGCCGGAAAGCCCGCAGCCCCACGGGCTGTGGGGCCACGCGAGCGGCTGCCAAAGAGCTTTCCAAGGAGGCACGTCTTTCCCTCCTGGCTCTTCGGGCGTGGGAGCTGTCGCCAGAGCCGCGGCCCTACTGGAAAATGCTTCGCAGGCTGGTGCGGCGGCGCCACGTGGGCGCCGGTGTCGCCGAGGCTGACGGCCGCCGGAAAGCCCGCAGCCCCACGGGCTGTGGGGCCACGCGAGCGGCTGCCAAAGAGCTTTCCAAGGACGCACGGCTTTCCCTCATGGCTCTTCGGGCGTGGGAGCTGTCGCCAGAGCGGCGGCCCTACCGGAAAATACTTCGCAGGCTGGCGCGGCGGCGCCACGTGGTCACAGGTGTGGCAGAGGCTGATGGCCGCTGGAAAGCCCGCAGCCCCACGGGCTGTGGGGCCACGTGAGCGGCTGCCAAAGAGCTTTCCAACGAGGCATGGCTTTCCCTCCTGGCTCTTCGGGTGTGGGAGTTGTCGCCAGAGCCGCGGCCCTACCGGAAAATGCTTCGCAGGCTGGCTCTGAGGCGACAAGTGGTCGCAGGTGTCCCGAAGGCTGAAGGCCGCCGGAAAGGCCGCAGCCCCACGGGCTGTGGGGCCACGCGAGCGGCTGCCAAAGAGGTTTCCAAGGAGGCACGGCTTTCCCTCGTGGCTCTTCGGGCGTGGGAGCTGTCGCCAGAGCCGCGGCCCTACCGGAAAATGCTTCACAGGCTGGCGTGGCGGCGCCATGTGGGCGCCGGTGTCGCCGAGGCTGACGGCCGCCGGAAAGCCCGCAGCCCCATGGGCTGTGGTGCCACGCGAGCTGCTGCCAAAGAGCTTTCCAAGGAGGCACGGCTTTCCCTCCTGGCTCTTCGGGCGTGGGAGCTGTCGCCAGAGCCGCGGCCCTACTGGAAAATGCTTCGCAGGCTGGCGCTGAGGCGACAAGTGGTCGCAGGTGTCGCCGAGGCTGACGGCCACCGGAAAGCCCACAGCCCCACGGGCTGTGGGGCCACGCGAGCGGCTGCCAAAGAGGTTTCCAACGAGGCACGGCTTTCCCTCCTGGCTCTTCGGGCGTGGGAGCTGTCGCCAGAGCCGCGGCCATACTGGAAAATGCTTCGCAGGCTGGTGCGGCGGCGCCACGTGGGCGCCGGTGTCGCCGAGGCTGACGGCCGCCAGAAAGCCCGCAGCCCCACGGGCTGTGGGGCCACGCGAGCGGCTGCCAAAGAGCTTTCCAAGGAGGCACGGCTTTCCCTCCTGGCTCTTCGGGCGTGGGAGCTGTCGCCAGAGCCGCGGCCCTACCGGAAAATGCTTCGCAGGCTGGCGCGGCGGCGCCACGTGGGCGCCGGTGACGCCGAGGCTGACGGCTGCCGGAAAGCCCGCAGCCCCACGGGCTGTGGGGCCACACGAGCGGCTGCCAAAGAGCTTTCCAAGGAGGCACGGCTTTCCCTCCTGGCTCTTCGGGCGTGGGAGCTGTCACCAGAGCCGTGGCCCTACCGGAAAATGCTTCGCAGGCTTATGCGGGGGCGCCACGTGGTCACAGGTGTCGCCGAGGCTGACGGCCGCTGGAAAGCCCGCAGCACCACGGGCTGTGGGGCCACGTGAGCGGCTGCCAAAGAGCTTTCCAACGAGGCACGGCTTTCCCTCCTGGCTCTTCGGGCGTGGGAGCTGTTGCCAGAGCCGCGGCCCTACCGGAAAATGCTTCGCAGGCTGGCGCTGAGGCGACAAGTGGTCGCAGGTGTCGCCGAGGCTGACGGCCGCCGGAAAGCCCGCAGCCCCACACGCTGTGGGACCACGCGAGCGGCTGCCAAAGAGCTTTCCAACGAGGCACGACTTTCCGTCCTGGCTCTTTGGTCGTGGGAGCTGTCGCCAGAGCCGCGGCCCTACCAGAAAATGCTTCACAGGCTGGCGCGGCGGCGACACGTGGTCGCAGCTGTCGCCGAGGCTGACGGCCGCCGGAAAGCCCGCAGCCCCACGGGCTGTGGGGCCATGCGAGCGGCTGCCAAAGAGCTTTCCAACGAGGCACGGCTTTCCCTCCTGGCTCTTCGGGCGTGGGAGCTGTCGCCAGAGCCGCGGCCCTACCGGAAAATGCTTCGCAGGCTGCCGCGGCGGCGCCACGTGGGCGCCGGTGTCGCCGAGGCTGACGGCCGCCGGAAAGCCCGCAGCCCCACGGGCTGTGGGGCCACGCGAGCGGCTGCCAAAGAGCTTTGCAACGAAGCATGGCTTTCCGTCCTGGCTCTTCGGGCGTGGGAGCTGTCGCCAGAGCCGCGGCCCTACCGGAAAATGCTTCACAGGCTGGCGTGGCGGCGCCATGTGGGCGCCGGTGTCGCCGAGGCTGACGGCCGCCGGAAAGCCCGCAGCCCCATGGGCTGTGGTGCCACGCGAGCTGCTGCCAAAGAGCTTTCCAAGGAGGCACGGCTTTCCCTCCTGGCTCTTCGGGCGTGGGAGTTGTCGCCAGAGCCGCGGCCCTACTGGAAAATGCTTCGCAGGCTGGCGCTGAGGCGACAAGTGGTCGCAGGTGTCGCCGAGGCTGACGGCCACCGGAAAGCCCACAGCCCCACGGGCTGTGGGGCCACGCGAGCGTCTGCCAAAGAGGTTTCCAACGAGGCACGGCTTTCCCTCCTGGCTCTTCGGGCGTGGGAGCTGTCGCCAGAGCCGTGGCCCTACCGGAAAATGCTTCGCAGGCTGGTGCGGGGGCGCCACGTGGTCACAGGTATCGCCGAGGCTGACGGCCACTGGAAAGCCCGCAGCCCCACGGGCTGTGGGGCCACGCGTGCGGCTGCCAAAGAGGTTTCCAAGGAGGCACGGCTTTCCCTCCTGGCTCTTCGGGCGTGGGAGCTGTCGCCAGAGCCGCGGCCCTACCGGAAAATGCTTCACAGGCAGGCGCGGCGGCGCTACGTGGGCGCCGGTGTCGCCGAGGCTGACGGCCACCGGAAAGCCCGCAGCCCCACGGGCTGTGGGGCCACGCGAGCGGTTGCCAAAGAGCTTTCCAAGGAGGCACGGCTTTCCCTCCTGGCTCTTCGGGCGTGGGAGTGTCGCCAGAGCCGCGGCCCTACCGGAAAATGCTTCGCAGGCTGGCGTGGCGGCGCCACGTGGGCACCGGTGTCGCCGAGGCTGACGGCCGCCGGAAAGCCCGCAGCCCACGGGCTGTGGGGCCATGCGAGCGGCTGCCAAAGAGCTTTCCAAGGAGGCACGGCTTTCCTTCTTGGCTCTTCGGGCGTGGGAGCTGTCGCCAGAGCCGCGGCCCCTACCGGAAAATGCTTCACAGGCTGCCGCGGCGGCGCCACGTGGTCGCAGCTGTCGCCGAGGCTGACGGCCGCCGGAAAGCCCGCAGCCCCACACGCTGTGGGGCCACACGAGCGGCTGCCAAAGAGCTTTCCAACGAGGCACGGCTTTCCGTCCTGGCTCTTCGGGCATGGGAGCTGTCGCCAGAGCCGCGGCCCTAGCGGAAAATGCTTCACAGGCTGACGCGGCGGCGCCACGTCGTCGCAGGTGTCGCCGAGGCTGACGGCCGCCGGAAAGCCCGCAGCCCCACGGGCTGTGGGGCCACGCGAGCGGCTGCCAAAGAGCTTTCCAAGGAGGCACGGCTTTCCCTCCTGGCTCTTCGGGCGTGGGAGCTGTCGCCAGAGCCGCGGCCCTACTGGAAAATGCTTCGCAGGCTGGTGCGGCGGCGCCACGTGGGCGCCGGTGTCGCCGAGGCTGACGGCCGCCGGAAAGCCCGCAGCCCCACGGGCTGTGGGGCCACGCGAGCGGCTGCCAAAGAGCTTTCCAAGGACGCACGGCTTTCCCTCCTGGCTCTTCGGGCGTGGGAGCTGTCGCCAGAGCGGCGGCCCTACCGGAAAATGCTTCGCAGGCTGGCGCGGCGGCGCCACGTGGGCGCCGGTGGCGCCGAGGCTGACGGCCGCCGGAAAGCCCGCAGCCCCACGGGCTGTGGGGCCATGCGAGCGCATGCCAAAGAGCTTTCCAAGGAGGCACGGCTTTCCCTCCTGGCTCTTCGGACGTGGGAGCTGTCGCCAGAGCCGCAGCCCTACCGGAAAATGCTTTGCAGGCTGGCGCGGCGGCGCCACGTGGGCGCCGGTGTCGCCGAGGCTGACGGCCGCCGGAAAGCCCGCAGCCCCACGGGCTGTGGTGCCACGCAAGCGACTGCGAAAGAGCTTTCCAAGGAGGCACGGCTTTCCCTCCTGGCTCTTCGGGCGTGGGAGCTGTCGCCAGAGCCGCGGCCCTACCGGAAAATGCTTCGCAGGCTGGCGCGGCGGCGCCACGTGGGCGCCGGTGGCGCCGAGGCTGACGGCCGCCGGAAAGCCCGCAGCCCCACGGGCTGTGGGGCCACGCGAGCGGCTGCCAAAGAGCTTTCCAACGAGGCACGGCTTTCCCTCCTGGCTCTTCGGGCGTGGGAGCTGTCGCCAGAGCCGCGGCCCTACCGGAAAATGCATCGCAGGCTGGCGTGGCGGCGCCACGTGGACGCCGGTGTCGCCGAGGCTGACGGCCGCCGGAAAGCCCGCAGCCCCACGGGCTTTGGGGCCACGTGAGCGGCTGCCAAAGAGCTTTCCAAGGAGGCACGGCTTTCCCTCCTGGCTCTTCGGGCGTGGGAGCTGTCACCAGAGCCGTGGCCCTGCCGGAAAATGCTTCGCAGGCTGGTGCGGGGGCGCCACGTGGTCACAGGTGTGGCCGAGGCTGATGGCCGCTGGAAAGCCCGCAGCCCCACGGGCTGTGGGGCCACGTGAGCGGCTGCCAAAGAGCTTTCCAACGAGGCATGGCTTTCCCTCCTGGCTCTTCGGGTGTGGGAGTTGTCGCCAGAGCCGCGGCCCTACCGGAAAATGCTTCGCAGGCTGGCGCTGAGGCGACAAGTGGTCGCAGGTGTCCCGAAGGCTGAAGGCCGCCGGAAAGGCCGCAGCCCCACGGGCTGTGGGGCCACGCGAGCGGCTGCCAAAGAGGTTTCCAAGGAGGCACGGCTTTCCCTCGTGGCTCTTCGGGCGTGGGAGCTGTCGCCAGAGCCGCGGCCCTACCGGAAAATGCTTCGCAGGCTGGCGTGGCGGCGCCACGTGGGCACCGGTGTCGCCGAGGCTGACGGCCGCCGGAAAGCCCGCAGCCCCACGGGCTGTGGGGCCATGCGAGCGGCTGCCAAAGAGCTTTCCAAGGAGGCACGGCTTTCCTTCTTGGCTCTTCGGGCGTGGGAGCTGTCGCCAGAGCCGCGGCCCTAGCGGAAAATGCTTCACAGGCTGGTGCGGCGGCGCCACGTGGTCGCAGGTGTCGCCGAGGCTGACGGCCGCCGGAAAGCCCGCAGCCCCACGGGCTGTGGGGCCACGCGAGCGGCTGCCAAAGAGCTTTCCAACGAGGCACGGCTTTCCCTCCTGGCTCTTCGGGCGTGGGAGCTGTCGCCAGAGCCGCGGCCATACTGTAAAATGCTTCGCAGGCTGGTGCGGCGGCGCCACGTGGGCGCCGGTGTCGCCGAGGCTGACGGCCGCCAGAAAGCCCGCAGCCCCACGGGCTGTGGGGCCACGCGAGCGGCTGCCAAAGAGCTTTCCAAGGAGGCACGGCTTTCCCTCGTGGCTCTTCGGGCGTGGGAGCTGTCGCCAGAGCCGCGGCCCTACCGGAAAATGCTTCGCAGGCTGGCGCGGCGGCGCCACGTGGGCGCCGGTGGCGCCGAGGCTGACGGCCGCCGGAAAGCCCGCAGCCCCACGGGCTGTGGGGCCACGCCAGCGGCTGCCAAAGAGCTTTCCAACGAGGCACGGCTTTCCCTCATGGCTCTTCGGGCGTGGGAGCTGTCGCCAGAGACGCGGCCCTACCGGAAAATGCTTCGCAGGCTGGCGCGGCGGCGCCACGTGGTCGCAGGTGTCGCCGAGGCTGACGGCCGCCGGAAAGCCCGCAGCCCCACGGGCTGTGGGGCCACGCGAGCGGCTGCCAAAGAGCTTTGCAACGAAGCATGGCTTTCCGTCCTGGCTCTTCGGGCGTGGGAGCTGTCGCCAGAGCCGCGGCCCTACCGGAAAATGCTTCACAGGCTGGCGTGGCGGCGCCATGTGGGCGCCGGTGTCGCCGAGGCTGACGGCCGCCGGAAAGCCCGCAGCCCCATGGGCTGTGGTGCCACGCGAGCTGCTGCCAAAGAGCTTTCCAAGGAGGCACGGCTTTCCCTCCTGGCTCTTCGGGTGTGGGAGTTGTCGCCAGAGCCGCGGCCCTACTGGAAAATGCTTCACAGGCTGGCGCTGAGGCGCCACGTCGTCGCAGGTGTCGCCGAGGCTGACGGCCGCCGGAAAGCCCGCAGCCCCACGGGCTGTGGGGCCACGCGAGCTGCTGCCAAAGAGCTTTCCAACGAGGCACGGCTTTCCGTCCTGGCTCTTCGGGCATGGGAGCTGTGGCCAGAGCCGCGGCCCTAGCGGAAAATGCTTCACAGGCTGACGCGGCGGCGCCACGTCGTCGCAGGTGTCGCCGAGGCTGACGGCCGCCGGAAAGCCCGCAGCCCCACGGGCTGTGGGGCCACGCGAGCGGCTGCCAAAGAGCTTTCCAAGGAGGCACGGCTTTCCCTCCTGGCTCTTCGGGCGTGGGAGCTGTCGCCAGAGCCGCGGCCCTACTGGAAAATGCTTCGCAGGCTGGTGCGGCGGCGCCACGTGGGCGCCGGTGTCGCCTAGGCTGACGGCCGCCGGAAAGCCCGCAGCCCCACGGGCTGTGGGGCCACGCCAGCGGCTGCCAAAGAGCTTTCCAAGGACGCACGGCTTTCCCTCCTGGCTCTTCGGGCGTGGGAGCTGTCGCCAGAGCCGCGGCCCTACCGGAAAATGCTTCGCAGGCTGGCGTGGCGGCGCCACGTGGGCGCCGGTGTCGCCGAGGCTGACGGCCGCCGGAAAGCCCGCAGCCCCACGGGCTGTGGGGCCATGCGAGCGCATGCCAAAGAGCTTTCCAAGGAGGCACGGCTTTCCCTCCTGGCTCTTCGGACGTGATAGCTGTCGCCAGAGCCGCGGCCCTACCGGAAAATGCTTTGCAGGCTGGCGCGGCGGCGCCACGTGGGCGCCGGTGTCGCCGAGGCTGACGGCCGCCGGAAAGCCCGCAGCCCCACGGGCTGTGGTGCCACGCAAGCGACTGCGAAAGAGCTTTCCAAGGAGGCACGGCTTTCCCTCCTGGCTCTTCGGGCGTGGGAGCTGTCGCCAGAGCCGCGGCCCTACCGGAAAATGCTTCGCAGGCTGGCGCGGCGGCGCCACGTGGGCGCCGGTGTCGCCGAGGCTGACGGCCGCCGGAAAGCCCGCAGCCCCACGGGCTGTGGGGCCACGCGAGCGGCTGCCAAAGAGCTTTCCAACGAGGCACGGCTTTCCCTCCTGGCTCTTCGGGCGTGGGAGCTGTCGCCAGAGCCGCGGCCCTACCGGAAAATGCATCGCAGGCTGGCGTGGCGGCGCCACGTGGACGCCGGTGTCGCCGAGGCTGACGGCCGCCGGAAAGCCCGCAGCCCCACGGGCTGTGGGGCCACGTGAGCGGCTGCCAAAGAGCTTTCCAAGGAGGCACGGCTTTCCCTCCTGGCTCTTCGGGCGTGGGAGCTGTCACCAGAGCCGTGGCCCTGCCGGAAAATGCTTCGCAGGCTGGTGCGGGGGCGCCACGTGGTCACAGGTGTGGCCGAGGCTGATGGCCGCTAGAAAGCCCGCAGCCCCACGGGCTGTGGGGCCACGTGAGCGGCTGCCAAAGAGCTTTCCAACGAGGCATGGCTTTCCCTCCTGGCTCTTCGGGTGTGGGAGTTGTCGCCAGAGCCGCGGCCCTACCGGAAAATGCTTCGCAGGCTGGCGCTGAGGCGACAAGTGGTCGCAGGTGTCCCGAAGGCTGAAGGCCGCCGGAAAGGCCGCAGCCCCACGGGCTGTGGGGCCACGCGAGCGGCTGCCAAAGAGGTTTCCAAGGAGGCACGGCTTTCCCTCGTGGCTCTTCGGGCGTGGGAGCTGTCGCCAGAGCCGCGGCCCTACCGGAAAATGCTTCGCAGGCTGGCGTGGCGGCGCCACGTGGGCACCGGTGTCGCCGAGGCTGACGGCCGCCGGAAAGCCCGCAGCCCCATGGGCTGTGGGGCCATGCGAGCGGCTGCCAAAGAGCTTTCCAAGGAGGCACGGCTTTCCTTCTTGGCTCTTCGGGCGTGGGAGCTGTTGCCAGAGCCGCGGCCCTACCGGAAAATGCTTCACAGGCTGGCGCGGCGGCGCCACGTGGTCGCAGGTGTCGCCGAGGCTGACGGCCGCCGGAAAGCCCGCAGCCCCACGGGCTGTGGGGCCACGCGAGCGGCTGCCAAAGAGCTTTCCAAGGAGGCACGGCTTTCCCTCCTGGCTCTTCGGGCGTGGGAGCTGTCGCCAGAGCCGCGGCCCTACCGGAAAATGCTTTGCAGGTTGCCGCCACGGCACCATGTGTGCGCCGGTGTCGCCGAGGCTGACGGCCGCCGGAAAGCCCGCAGCCCCACGGGCTGTGGGGCCACGCGAGCGGCTGCCAAAGAGCTTTCCAAGGACGCACGGCTTTCCCTCATGGCTCTTCGGGCGTGGGAGCTGTCGCCAGAACCGCGGCCCTACCGGAAAATGCTTCGCAGGCTGGCGCTGAGGCGACAAGTGGTCGCAGGTGTCGCCGAGGCTGACGGCCACCGGAAAGCCCACAGCCCCACGGGCTGTGGGGCCACGCGAGCGGCTGCCAAAGAGGTTTCCAACGAGGCACGGCTTTCCCTCCTGGCTCTTCGGGCGTGGGAGCTGTCGCCTGAGCCGCGGCCCTACCGGAAAATGCTTCGCAGGCTGGCGCGGCGGCGCCACGTTGGCGCCGGTGTCGCCGAGGCTGACGGCCGCCGGAAAGCCCGCAGCCCCACGGGCTGTGGGGCCACGCGAGCGGCTGCCAAAGAGCTTTCCAACGAGGCACGGCTTTCCCTCCTGGCTCTTCGGGCGTGGGAGCTGTCACCAGAGCCGTGGCCCTGCCGGAAAATGCTTCGCAGGCTGGTGCGGGGGCGCCACGTGGTCACAGGTGTGGCCGAGGCTGATGGCCGCTGGAAAGCCAGCAGCCCCACGGGCTGTGGGGCCACGCGAGCGGCTGCCAAAGAGGTTTCCAAGGAGGCACGTCTTTCCCTCGTGGCTCTTCGGGCGTGGGAGCTGTCGCCAGAGCCGCGGCCCTACCGGAAAATGCTTCGCAGGCTGGCGTGGCCGTGCCACGTGGGCGCCGGTGTCGCCGAGGCTGACGGCCGCCGGAAAGCCCGCAGCCCCACGGGCTGTGGGGCCACGCGAGCGGCTGCCAAAGAGCTTTCCAACGAGGCACGGCTTTCCCTCCTGGCTCTTCGGGCATGGGAGCTGTCGCTAGAGCCGCGGCCCTACCGGAAAATGCTTCGCAGTCTGCCGTGGCCGCGCCACGTGGGCGCCGGTGTCGCCGAGGCTGACGGCCGCCAGAAAGCCCGCAGCCCCACGGGCTGTGGGGCCACGCGAGCGGCTGCCAAAGAGCTTTCCAACGAGGCACGGCTTTCCCTCCTGGCTCTTCGGGCGTGGGAGCTGTCGGCAGAGCCGCGGCCCTACCGGAAAATGCTTTGCAGGCTGGCGCGGCGGCGCCACGTGGGCGCCGGTGTCGCAAAGGCTGACGGCTGCCGGAAAGCCCGCAGCCCCACGGGCTGTGGGGCCACGCCAGCGGCTGCCAAAGAGCTTTCCAACGAGGCACGGCTTTCCCTCCTGGCTCTTCGGGCGTGCGAGCTGTCGCCAGAGCCGCGGCCCTACCGGAAAATGCTTCGCAGGCTGGCGCGGCGGCGCCACGTGGGCGCCGGTGACGCCGAGGCTGACGGCCGCCGGAAAGCCCGCAGCCCCACGGGCTGTGGGGCCACGCGAGCGGCTGCCAAAGAGCTTTCCAAGGAGGCACGGCTTTCCCTCCTGGCTCTTCGGGCGTGGGAGCTGTCACCAGAGCCGTGGCCCTACCGGAAAATGCTTCGCAGGCTGATGCGGGGGCGCCACGTGGTCACAGGTGTCGCCGAGGCTGACGGCCGCTGGAAAGCCCGCAGCCCCACGGGCTGTGGGGCCACGCGAGCGGCTGCCAAAGAGCTTTCCAACGAGGCACGGCTTTCCCTCCTGGCTCTTCGGGCGTGGGAGCTGTCGCCAGAGCCGCGGCCCTACCGGAAAATGCTTCGCAGGCTGGCGCTGAGGCGACAAGTGGTCGCAGGTGTCGCCGAGGCTGAAGGCCGCCGGAAAGCCCGCAGTCCCACGGGCTGTGGGGCCACGCGAGCGGCTGCCAAAGAGCTTTCCAACGAGGCACGGCTTTCCCTCCTGGCTCTTCGGGCGTGGGAGCTGTCGCCAGAGCCGCGGCCCTACCGGAAAATGCTTCGCAGGCTGGCGTGGCCGTGCCACGTGGGCGCCGGTGTCGCCGAGGCTGACGGCCGCCTGAAAGCCCGCAGCCCCACGGGCTGTGGGGCCATGCGAGCGGCTGCCAAAGAGCTTTCCAAGGAGGTACGGCTTTCCTTCTTGGCTCTTCGGGCGTGGGAGCTGTCGCCAGAGCCGCGGCCCTACCGGAAAATGCTTCACAGGCTGGCGCGGCGGCGCCACCTGGTCGCAGCTGTCGCCGAGGCTGACGGCCGCCGGAAAGCCCGCAGCCCCACACGCTGTGGGGCCACGCGAGCGGCTGCCAAAGAGCTTTCCAACGAGGCACGGCTTTCCGTCCCGGCTCTTCGGGCGTGGGAGCTGTCGCCAGAGCCGCGGCCCTACCGGAAAATGCTTCACAGGCTGGCGCGTGGGCGCCACGTGGTCGCAGGTGTCGCCGAGGCTGAAGGCCGCCGGAAAGCCCGCAGCCCCACGGGCTGTGGGGCCACGCGAGCGGCTGCCAAAGAGGTTTCCAAGGAGGCACGTCTTTCCCTCCTGGCTCTTCGGGCGTGGGAGCTGTCGCCAGAGCCGCGGCCCTACTGGAAAATGCTTCGCAGGCTGGTGCGGCGGCGCCACGTGGGCGCCGGTGGCGCCGAGGCTGACGGCCGCCGGAAAGCCCGCAGCCCCACGGGCTGTGGGGCCACGCGAGCGGCTGCGAAAGAGCTTTCCAAGGACGCACGGCTTTCCCTCCTGGCTCTTCGTGCGTGAGAGCTGTCGCCAGAGCGGCGGCCCTACCGGAAAATGCTTCGCAGGCTGGCGCGGCGGCGCCACGTTGGCGCCGGTGTCGCCGAGGCTGACGGCCGCCGGAAAGCCCGCAGCCCCACGGGCTGTGGGGCCACGCGAGCGGCTGCCAAAGAGCTTTCCAAGGAGGCACGGCTTTCCCTCCTGGCTCTTCGGGCGTGGGAGCTGTCGCCAGAGCCACGGCCCTACCGGAAAATGCTTCGCAGGCTGGCGTGGCCGCGCCACGTGGGCGCCGGTGTCGCCGAGGCTGACGGCCGCCGGAAAGCCCGCAGCCCCACGGGCTGTGGGGCCACGCGAGCGGCTGCCAAAGAGCTTTGCAACGAGGCATGGCTTTCCCTCCTGGCTCTTTGGGCGTGGGAGCTGTCACCAGAGCCGCGGCCCTACCGGAAAATGCTTCACAGGCTGGCGCGGCGGCGCCACGTGGTCGCAGCTGTCGCCGAGGCTGACGGCCGCCGGAAAGCCCGCAGCCCCATACGCTGTGGGGCCACATGAGCGGCTGCCAAAGAGGTTTCCAAGGAGGCACGGCTTTCCGTCCTGGCTCTTCGGGCGTGGGAGCTGTCGCCAGAGCCGCGGCCCTACGGAAAATGCTTCACAGGCTGGCGCGTCGGCGCCACGTGGTCGCAGGTGTCGCCGAGGCTGACGGCCGCCGGAAAGCCCGCAGCCCCACGGGCTGTGGGGCCACGCGAGCGGCTGCGAAAGAGCTTTCCAAGGAGGCACGGCTTTCCCTCCTGGCTCTTCGGGCGTGGGAGCTGTCGCCAGAGCCGCGGCCCTACTGGAAAATGCTTCGCAGGCTGGTGCGGCGGCGCCACGTGGGCGCCGGTGTCGCCGAGGCTGACGGCCGCCGGAAAGCCCGCAGCCCCACGGGCTGTGGGGCCACGCGAGCGGCTGCGAAAGAGCTTTCCAAGGACACACGGCTTTCCCTCCTGGCTCTTCGGGCGTGGGAGCTGTCGCCAGAGCGGCGGCCCTACCGGAAAATGCTTTGCAGGCTGGCGCGGCGGTGCCACGTGGGCGCCGGTGGCGCCGAGGCTGACGGCCGCCGGAAAGCCCGCAGCCCCACGGGCTGTGGGGCCATGCGAGCGCATGCCAAAGAGCTTTCCAAGGAGGCACGGCTTTCCCTCCTGGCTCTTCGGACGTGGGAGCTGTCGCCAGAGCCGCGGCCCTACCGGAAAATGCTTTGCAGGCTGGCGCGGCGGCGCCACGTGGGCGCCGGTGTCGCCGAGGCTGACGGCCGCCGGAAAGCCCGCAGCCCCACGGGCTGTGGGGCCACGCGAGCGGCTGCCAAGGAGCTTTCCAACGAGGCACGGCTTTCCCTCCTGGCTCTTCGGGCGTGGGAGCTGTCGCCAGAGCCGCGGCCCTACCGGAAAATGCATCGCAGGCTGGCGTGGCGGCGCCACGTGGACGCCGGTGTCGCCGAGGCTGACGGCCGCCGGAAAGCCCGCAGCCCCACGGGCTGTAGGGCCACGTGAGCGGCTGCCAAAGAGCTTTCCAAGGAGGCACGTCTTTCCCTCCTGGCTCTTCGGGCGTGGGAGCTGTCACCAGAGCCGCGGCCCTACCGGAAAATGCTTCGCAGGCTGGCGCTGAGGCGACAAGTGGTCGCAGGTTTCGCCGAGGCTGAAGGCCGCCGGAAAGCCCGCAGCCCCACGGGCTGTGGGGCCACGCCAGCGGCTGCCAAAGAGCTTTCCAACGAGGCACGGCTTTCCCTCCTGGCTCTTCGGGCGTGGGAGCTGTCGCCACAGCCGCGGCCCTACCGGAAAATGCTTCGCAGGCTGGCGTGGCCGTGCCACGTGGGCGCCGGTGTCGCCGAGGCTGACGGCCGCCGGAAAGCCCGCAGCCCCACGGGCTGTGGGGCCACGCGAGCGGCTGCCAAAGAGCTTTCCAAGGAGGTACGGCTTTCCTTCTTGGCTCTTCGGGCGTGGGAGCTGTCGGCAGAGCCGCGGCCCTACCGGAAAATGCTTCACAGGCTGGCGCTGAGGCGCCACCTGGTCGCAGCTGTCGCCGAGGCTGACGGCCGCCGGAAAGCCCGCAGCCCCACACGCTGTGGGGCCACACGAGCGGCTGCCAAAGAGCTTTCCAACGAGGCACGGCTTTCCGTCCCGGCTCTTCGGGCGTGTGAGCTGTCGCCAGAGCCGCGGCCCTACCGGAAAATGCTTCACAGGCTGGCGCGTGGGCGCCACGTGGTCGCAGGTGTCGCCGAGGCTGACGGCCGCCGGAAAGCCCGCAGCCCCACGGGCTGTGGGGCCACGCGAACGGCTGCCAAAGAGCTTTCCAAGGAGGCACGGCTTTCCCTCCTGGCTCTTCGGGCGTGGGAGCTGTTGCCAGAGCCGCGGCCCTACTGGAAAATGCTTCGCAGGCTGGTGCGGCGGCGCCACGTGGGCGCCGGTGTCGCCGAGGCTGACGGCCGCCGGAAAGCCCGCAGCCCCACGGGCTGTGGGGCCACGCGAGCGGCTGCGAAAGAGCTTTCCAAGGACGCACGGCTTTCCCTCCTGGCTCTTCGTGCGTGAGAGCTGTCGCCAGAGCGGCGGCCCTACCGGAAAATGCTTCGCAGGCTGGCGCGGCGGCGCCACGTGGGCGCCGGTGGCGCCGAGGCTGACGGCCGCCGGAAAGCCCGCAGCCCCACGGGCTGTGGGGCCATGCGAGCGCATGCCAAAGAGCTTTCCAAGGAGGCACGGCTTTCCCTCCTGGCTCTTCGGACGTGGGAGCTGTCGCCAGAGCCGCGGCCCTACCGGAAAATGCTTCGCAGGCTGATGCGGGGGCGCCACGTGGTCACAGGTGTCGCCGAGGCTGACGGCCGCTGGAAAGCCCGCAGCCCCACGGGCTGTGGGGCCACGTGAGCGGCTGCCAAAGAGCTTTCCAACGAGGCACGGCTTTCCCTCCTGGCTCTTCGGGCGTGGGAGCTGTCGCCAGAGCCGCGGCCCTACCGGAAAATGCTTCGCAGGCTGGCGCTGAGGCGACAAGTGGTCGCAGGTGTCGCCGAGGCTGACGGCCGCCGGAAAGCCCGCAGCCCCACGGGCTGTGGGGCCACGCGAGCGGCTGCCAAAGAGCTTTCCAACGAGGCACGGCTTTCCCTCCTGGCTCTTCGGGCGTGGGAGCTGTCGCCAGAGCCACGGCCCTACCGGAAAATGCTTCGCAGGCTGCCGTGGCCGTGCCACGTGGGCGCCGGTGTCGCCGAGGCTGACGGCCGCCGGAAAGCCCGCAGCCCCACGGGCTGTGGGGCCACGCGAGCGGCTGCCAAAGAGCTTTCCAACGAGGCACGACTTTCCGTCCTGGCTCTTTGGTCGTGGGAGCTGTCGCCAGAGCCGCGGCCCTACCGGAAAATGCTTCGCAGGCTGGCGCGGCGGCGCCACGTTGGCGCCGGTGTCGCCGACGCTGACGGCCGCCGGAAAGCCCGCAGCCCCACGGGCTGTGGGGCCACGCCAGCGGCTGCCAAAGAGCTTTCCAAGGAGGCACGGCTTTCCCTCCTGGCTCTTCGGGCGTGGGAGCTGTCGCCAGAGCCGCGGCCCTACCGGAAAATGCTTCGCAGGCTGGCGCGGCGGCGCCACGTTGGCGCCGGTGTCGCCGAGGCTGACGGCCGCCGGAAAGCCCGCAGCCCCACGGGCTGTGGGGCCACGCGAGCGGCTGCCAAAGAGCTTTCCAAGGAGGCACGGCTTTCCCTCCTGGCTCTTCGGGCGTGGGAGCTGTCGCCAGAGCCACGGCCCTACCGGAAAATGCTTCGCAGGCTGGCGTGGCCGCGCCACGTGGGCGCCGGTGTCGCCGAGGCTGACGGCCGCCGGAAAGCCCGCAGCCCCACGGGCTGTGTGACCACGCGAGCGGCTGCCAAAGAGCTTTGCAACGAGGCATGGCTTTCCCTCCTGGCTCTTTGGGCGTGGGAGCTGTCACCAGAGCCGCGGCCCTACCGGAAAATGCTTCACAGGCTGGCGCGGCGGCGCCACGTGGTCGCAGCTGTCGCCGAGGCTGACGGCCGCCGGAAAGCCCGCAGCCCCACACGCTGTGGGGCCACATGAGCGGCTGCCAAAGAGCTTTCCAAGGAGGCACGGCTTTCCGTCCTGGCTCTTCGGGCGTGGGAGCTGTCGCCAGAGCCGCGGCCCTAGCGGAAAATGCTTCGCAGGCTGGCGAGTCGGCGCCACGTGGTCGCAGGTGTCGCCGAGGCTGACGGCCGCCGGAAAGCCCGCAGCCCCACGGGCTGTGGGGCCACGCGAGCGGCTGCCAAAGAGCTTTCCAAGGAGGCACGGCTTTCCCTCCTGGCTCTTCGTGCGTGGGAGCTGTCGCCAGAGCCGCGGCCCTACTGGAAAATGCTTCGCAGGCTGGTGCGGCGGCGCCACGTGGGCGCCGGTGTCGCCGAGGCTGACGGCCGCCGGAAAGCCCGCAGCCCCACGGGCTGTGTGACCACGCGAGCGGCTGCGAAAGAGCTTTCCAAGGAGGCACGGCTTTCCCTCCTGGCTCTTCGGGCGTGGGAGCTGTCGCCAGAGCGGCGGCCCTACCGGAAAATGCTTTGCAGGCTGGCGCGGCGGTGCCACGTGGGCGCCGGTGGCGCCGAGGCTGACGGCCGCCGGAAAGCCCGCAGCCCCACGGGCTGTGGGGCCATGCGAGCGCATGCCAAAGAGCTTTCCAAGGAGGCACGGCTTTCCCTCCTGGCTCTTCGGACGTGGGAGCTGTCGCCAGAGCCGCGGCCCTACCGGAAAATGCTTTGCAGGCTGGCGCTGAGGCGACAAGTGGTCGCAGGTGTCGCCGAGGCTGAAGGCCGCTGGAAAGCCCGCAGCCCCACGGGCTGTGGGGCCACGCGAGCGGCTGCCAAAGAGCTTTCCAACGAGGCACGGCTTTCCCTCATGGCTCTTCGGGCGTGGGAGCTGTCGCCAGAGACGCGGCCCTACCGGAAAATGCTTCGCAGGCTGGCGTGGCCGTGCCACGTGGGCGCCGGTGTCGCCGAGGCTGACGGCCGCCGGAAAGCCCGCAGCCCCACGGGCTGTGGGGCCACGCGAGCGGCTGCCAAAGAGCTTTCCAAGGAGGTACGGCTTTCCTTCTTGGCTCTTCGGGCGTGGGAGCTGTCGCCAGAGCCGCGGCCCTACCGGAAAATGCTTCACAGGCTGGCGCTGAGGCGCCACCTGGTCGCAGCTGTCGCCGAGGCTGACGGCCGCCGGAAAGCCCGCAGCCCCACACGCTGTGGGGCCACACGAGCGGCTGCCAAAGAGCTTTCCAACGAGGCACGGCTTTTCGTCCCGGCTCTTCGGGCGTGGGAGCTGTCGCCAGAGCGGCGGCCCTACCGGAAAATGCTTCGCAGGCTGGCGCGGCGGCGCCACGTGGGCGCCGGTGGCGCCGAGGCTGACGGCCGCCGGAAAGCCCGCAGCCCCACGGGCTGTGGGGCCATGCGACCGCATGCCAAAGAGCTTTCCAAGGAGGCACGGCTTTCCCTCCTGGCTCTTCGGACGTGGGAGCTGTCGCCAGAGCCGCGGCCCTACCGGAAAATGCTTCGCAGGCTGATGCGGGGGCGCCACGTGGTCACAGGTGTCGCCGAGGCTGACGGCCGCTGGAAAGCCCGCAGCCCCACGGGCTGTGGGGCCACGTGAGCGGCTGCCAAAGTGCTTTCCAACGAGGCACGGATTTCCCTCCTGGCTCTTCGGGCGTGGGAGCTGTCGCCAGAGCCGCGGCCCTACCGGAAAATGCTTCGCAGGCTGGCGCTGAGGCGACAAGTGGTCGCAGGTGTCGCCGAGGCTGACGGCCGCCGGAAAGCCCGCAGCCCCACGGGCTGTGGGGCCACGCGAGCGGCTGCCAAAGAGCTTTCCAACGAGGCACGGCTTTCCCTCCTGGCTCTTCGGGCGTGGGAGCTGTCGCCAGAGCCACGGCCCTACCGGAAAATGCTTCGCAGGCTGCCGTGGCCGGGCCACGTGGGCGCCGGTGTCGCCGAGGCTGACGGCCGCCGGAAAGCCCGCAGCCCCACGGGCTGTGGGGCCACGCGAGCGGCTGCCAAAGAGCTTTCCAACGAGGCACGACTTTCCGTCCTGGCTCTTTGGTCGTGGGAGCTGTCGCCAGAGCCGCGGCCCTACCGGAAAATGCTTCGCAGGCTGGCGCGGCGGCGCCACGTTGGCGCCGGTGTCGCCGAGGCTGACGGCCGCCGGAAAGCCCGCAGCCCCACGGGCTGTGGGGCCACGCGAGCGGCTGCCAAAGAGCTTTCCAAGGAGGCACGGCTTTCCCTCCTGGCTCTTCGGGCGTGGGAGCTGTCGCCAGAGCCGCGGCCCTACCGGAAAATGCTTCGCAGGCTGGCGCGGCGGCGCCACGTTGGCGCCGGTGTCGCCGAGGCTGACGGCCGCCGGAAAGCCCGCAGCCCCACGGGCTGTGGGGCCACGCGAGCGGCTGCCAAAGAGCTTTCCAAGGAGGCACGGCTTTCCCTCCTGGCTCTTCGGCCGTGGGAGCTGTCGCCAGAGCCACGGCCCTACCGGAAAATGCTTCGCAGGCTGGCGTGGCCGCGCCACGTGGGCGCCGGTGTCGCCGAGGCTGACGGCCGCCGGAAAGCCCGCAGCCCCACGGGCTGTGTGACCACGCGAGCGGCTGCCAAAGAGCTTTGCAACGAGGCATGGCTTTCCCTCCTGGCTCTTTGGGCGTGGGAGCTGTCACCAGAGCCGCGGCCCTACCGGAAAATGCTTCACAGGCTGGCGCGGCGGCGCCACGTGGTCGCAGCTGTCGCCGAGGCTGACGGCCGCCGGAAAGCCCGCAGCCCCATACGCTGTGGGGCCACATGAGCGGCTGCCAAAGAGGTTTCCAAGGAGGCACGGCTTTCCGTCCTGGCTCTTCGGGCGTGGGAGCTGTCGCCAGAGCCGCGGCCCTACGGAAAATGCTTCACAGGCTGGCGCGTCGGCGCCACGTGGTCGCAGGTGTCGCCGAGGCTGACGGCCGCCGGAAAGCCCGCAGCCCCACGGGCTGTGGGGCCACGCGAGCGGCTGCCAAAGAGCTTTGCAACGAGGCATGGCTTTCCCTCCTGGCTCTTCGGGCGTGGGAGCTGTCGCCAGAGCCGCGGCCCTACTGGAAAATGCTTCGCAGGCTGGTGCGGCGGCGCCACGTGGGCGCCGGTGTCGCCGAGGCTGACGGCCGCCGGAAAGCCCGCAGCCCCACGGGCTGTGGGGCCACGCGAGCGGCTGCCAAAGAGCTTTCCAAGGACGCACGGCTTTCCCTCCTGGCTCTTCGGGCGTGGGAGCTGTCGCCAGAGCGGCGGCCCTACCGGAAAATGCTTTGCAGGCTGGCGCGGCGGTGCCACGTGGGCGCCGGTGGCGCCGAGGCTGACGGCCGCCGGAAAGCCCGCAGCCCCACGGGCTGTGGGGCCATGCGAGCGCATGCCAAAGAGCTTTCCAAGGAGGCACGGCTTTCCCTCCTGGCTCTTCGGACGTGGGAGCTGTCGCCAGAGCCGCGGCCCTACCGGAAAATGCTTTGCAGGCTGGCGCGGCGGCGCCACGTGGGCGCCGGTGTCGCCGAGGCTGACGGCCGCCGGAAAGCCCGCAGCCCCACGGGCTGTGGGGCCACGCCAGCGGCTGCCAAGGAGCTTTCCAACGAGGCACGGCTTTCCCTCCTGGCTCTTCGGGCGTGGGAGCTGTCGCCAGAGCCGCGGCCCTACCGGAAAATGCATCGCAGGCTGGCGTGGCGGCGCCACGTGGACGCCGGTGTCGCCGAGGCTGACGGCCGCCGGAAAGCCCGCAGCCCCACGGGCTGTAGGGCCACGTGAGCGGCTGCCAAAGAGCTTTCCAAGGAGGCACGGCTTTCCCTCCTGGCTCTTCGGGCGTGGGAGCTGTCACCAGAGCCGCAGCCCTACCGGAAAATGCTTCGCAGGCTGGCGCTGAGGCGACAAGTGGTCGCAGGTTTCGCCGAGGCTGAAGGCCGCCGGAAAGCCCGCAGCCCCACGGGCTGTGGGGCCACGCGAGCGGCTGCCAAAGAGCTTTCCAACGAGGCACGGCTTTCCCTCCTGGCTCTTCGGGCGTGGGAGCTGTCGCCACAGCCGCGGCCCTACCGGAAAATGCTTCGCAGGCTGGCGTGGCCGTGCCACGTGGGCGCCGGTGTCGCCGAGGCTGACGGCCGCCGGAAAGCCCGCAGCCCCACGGGCTGTGGGGCCACGCGAGCGGCTGCCAAAGAGCTTTCCAAGGAGGTACGGCTTTCCTTCTTGGCTCTTCGGGCGTGGGAGCTGTCGGCAGAGCCGCGGCCCTACCGGAAAATGCTTCACAGGCTGGCGCTGAGGCGCCACCTGGTCGCAGCTGTCGCCGAGGCTGACGGCCGCCGGAAAGCCCGCAGCCCCACACGCTGTGGGGCCACACGAGCGGCTGCCAAAGAGCTTTCCAACGAGGCACGGCTTTCCGTCCCGGCTCTTCGGGCGTGTGAGCTGTCGCCAGAGCCGCGGCCCTACCGGAAAATGCTTCACAGGCTGGCGCGTGGGCGCCACGTGGTCGCAGGTGTCGCCGAGGCTGACGGCCGCCGGAAAGCCCGCAGCCCCACGGGCTGTGGGGCAACGCGAACGGCTGCCAAAGAGCTTTCCAAGGAGGCACGGCTTTCCCTCCTGGCTCTTCGGGCGTGGGAGCTGTTGCCAGAGCCGCGGCCCTACTGGAAAATGCTTCGCAGGCTGGTGCGGCGGCGCCACGTGGGCGCCGGTGTCGCCGAGGCTGACGGCCGCCGGCCGCCGGAAAGCCCGCAGCCCCACGGGCTGTGGGGCCACGCGAGCGGCTGCGAAAGAGCTTTCCAAGGACGCACGGCTTTCCCTCCTGGCTCTTCGTGCGTGAGAGCTGTCGCCAGAGCGGCGGCCCTACCGGAAAATGCTTCGCAGGCTGGCGCGGCGGCGCCACGTGGGCGCCGGTGGCGCCGAGGCTGACGGCCGCCGGAAAGCCCGCAGCCCCACGGGCTGTGGGGCCATGCGAGCGCATGCCAAAGAGCTTTCCAAGGAGGCACGGCTTTCCCTCCTGGCTCTTCGGACGTGGGAGCTGTCGCCAGAGCCGCGGCCCTACCGGAAAATGCTTCGCAGGCTGATGCGGGGGCGCCACGTGGTCACAGGTGTCGCCGAGGCTGACGGCCGCTGGAAAGCCCGCAGCCCCACGGGCTGTGGGGCCACGTGAGCGGCTGCCAAAGAGCTTTCCAACGAGGCACGGCTTTCCCTCCTGGCTCTTCGGGCGTGGGAGCTGTCGCCAGAGCCGCGGCCCTACCGGAAAATGCTTCGCAGGCTGGCGCTGAGGCGACAAGTGGTCGCAGGTGTCGCCGAGGCTGAAGGCCGCCGGAAAGCCCGCAGCCCCACGGGCTGTGGGGCCACGCGAGCGGCTGCCAAAGAGCTTTCCAACGAGGCACGGCTTTCCCTCCTGGCTCTTCGGGCGTGGGAGCTGTCGCCACAGCCGCGGCCCTACCGGAAAATGCTTCGCAGGCTGGCGTGGCCGTGCCACGTGGGCGCCGGTGTCGCCGAGGCTGACGGCCGCCGGAAAGCCCGCAGCCCCACGGGCTGTGGGGCCACGCGAGCGGCTGCCAAAGAGCTTTCCAAGGAGGTACGGCTTTCCTTCTTGGCTCTTCGGGCGTGGGAGCTGTCGGCAGAGCCGCGGCCCTACCGGAAAATGCTTCACAGGCTGGCGCTGAGGCGCCACCTGGTCGCAGCTGTCGCCGAGGCTGACGGCCGCCGGAAAGCCCGCAGCCCCACACGCTGTGGGGCCACACGAGCGGCTGCCAAAGAGCTTTCCAACGAGGCACGGCTTTCCGTCCCGGCTCTTCGGGCGTGTGAGCTGTCGCCAGAGCCGCGGCCCTACCGGAAAATGCTTCACAGGCTGGCGCGTGGGCGCCACGTGGTCGCAGGTGTCGCCGAGGCTGACGGCCGCCGGAAAGCCCGCAGCCCCACGGGCTGTGGGGCAACGCGAACGGCTGCCAAAGAGCTTTCCAAGGAGGCACGGCTTTCCCTCCTGGCTCTTCGGGCGTGGGAGCTGTTGCCAGAGCCGCGGCCCTACTGGAAAATGCTTCGCAGGCTGGTGCGGCGGCGCCACGTGGGCGCCGGTGTCGCCGAGGCTGACGGCCGCCGGCCGCCGGAAAGCCCGCAGCCCCACGGGCTGTGGGGCCACGCGAGCGGCTGCGAAAGAGCTTTCCAAGGACGCACGGCTTTCCCTCCTGGCTCTTCGTGCGTGAGAGCTGTCGCCAGAGCGGCGGCCCTACCGGAAAATGCTTCGCAGGCTGGCGCGGCGGCGCCACGTGGGCGCCGGTGGCGCCGAGGCTGACGGCCGCCGGAAAGCCCGCAGCCCCACGGGCTGTGGGGCCATGCGAGCGCATGCCAAAGAGCTTTCCAAGGAGGCACGGCTTTCCCTCCTGGCTCTTCGGACGTGGGAGCTGTCGCCAGAGCCGCGGCCCTACCGGAAAATGCTTCGCAGGCTGATGCGGGGGCGCCACGTGGTCACAGGTGTCGCCGAGGCTGACGGCCGCTGGAAAGCCCGCAGCCCCACGGGCTGTGGGGCCACGTGAGCGGCTGCCAAAGAGCTTTCCAACGAGGCACGGCTTTCCCTCCTGGCTCTTCGGGCGTGGGAGCTGTCGCCAGAGCCGCGGCCCTACCGGAAAATGCTTCGCAGGCTGGCGCTGAGGCGACAAGTGGTCGCAGGTGTCGCCGAGGCTGAAGGCCGCCGGAAAGCCCGCAGCCCCACGGGCTGTGGGGCCACGCGAGCGGCTGCCAAAGAGCTTTCCAAGGAGGCACGGCTTTCCGTCCTGGCTCTTCGGGCGTGGGAGCTGTCGCCAGAGCCGCGGCCCTACCGGAAAATGCTTTGAAGGCTGGCGCGGCGGCGCCACGTGGGCGCCGGTGTCGCCGAGGCTGACGGCCGCCGGAAAGCCCGCAGCCCCACGGGCTGTGGGGCCACGCGAGCGGCTGCCAAAGAGCTTTCCAAGGAGGCACGGCTTTCCCTCCTGGCTCTTCGTGCGTGGGAGCTGTCGCCAGAGCCGCGGCCCTACTGGAAAATGCTTCGCAGGCTGGTGCGGCGGCGCCACGTGGGCGCCGGTGTCGCCGAGGCTGACGGCCGCCGGAAAGCCCGCAGCCCCACGGGCTGTGGGGCCACGTGAGCGGCTGCCAAAGTGCTTTCCAACGAGGCACGGCTTTCCCTCCTGGCTCTTCGGGCGTGGGAGCTGTCGCCAGAGCCGCGGCCCTACCGGAAAATGCTTCGCAGGCTGGCGCTGAGGCGACAAGTGGTCGCAGGTGTCGCCGAGGCTGACGGCCGCCGGAAAGCCCGCAGCCCCACGGGCTGTGGGGCCACGCGAGCGGCTGCCAAAGAGCTTTCCAACGAGGCACGGCTTTCCCTCCTGGCTCTTCGGGCGTGGGAGCTGTCGCCAGAGCCACGGCCCTACCGGAAAATGCTTCGCAGGCTGCCGTGGCCGGGCCACGTGGGCGCCGGTGTCGCCGAGGCTGACGGCCGCCGGAAAGCCCGCAGCCCCACGGGCTGTGGGGCCACGCGAGCGGCTGCCAAAGAGCTTTCCAACGAGGCACGACTTTCCGTCCTGGCTCTTTGGTCGTGGGAGCTGTCGCCAGAGCCGCGGCCCTACCGGAAAATGCTTCGCAGGCTGGCGCGGCGGCGCCACGTTGGCGCCGGTGTCGCCGAGGCTGACGGCCGCCGGAAAGCCCGCAGCCCCACGGGCTGTGGGGCCACGCGAGCGGCTGCCAAAGAGCTTTCCAAGGAGGCACGGCTTTCCCTCCTGGCTCTTCGGGCGTGGGAGCTGTCGCCAGAGCCGCGGCCCTACCGGAAAATGCTTCGCAGGCTGGCGCGGCGGCGCCACGTTGGCGCCGGTGTCGCCGAGGCTGACGGCCGCCGGAAAGCCCGCAGCCCCACGGGCTGTGGGGCCACGCGAGCGGCTGCCAAAGAGCTTTCCAAGGAGGCACGGCTTTCCCTCCTGGCTCTTCGGGCGTGGGAGCTGTCGCCAGAGCCACGGCCCTACCGGAAAATGCTTCGCAGGCTGGCGTGGCCGCGCCACGTGGGCGCCGGTGTCGCCGAGGCTGACGGCCGCCGGAAAGCCCGCAGCCCCACGGGCTGTGTGACCACGCGAGCGGCTGCCAAAGAGCTTTGCAACGAGGCATGGCTTTCCCTCCTGGCTCTTTGGGCGTGGGAGCTGTCACCAGAGCCGCGGCCCTACCGGAAAATGCTTCACAGGCTGGCGCGGCGGCGCCACGTGGTCGCAGCTGTCGCCGAGGCTGACGGCCGCCGGAAAGCCCGCAGCCCCATACGCTGTGGGGCCACATGAGCGGCTGCCAAAGAGGTTTCCAAGGAGGCACGGCTTTCCGTCCTGGCTCTTCGGGCGTGGGAGCTGTCGCCAGAGCCGCGGCCCTACGGAAAATGCTTCACAGGCTGGCGCGTCGGCGCCACGTGGTCGCAGGTGTCGCCGAGGCTGACGGCCGCCGGAAAGCCCGCAGCCCCACGGGCTGTGGGGCCACGCGAGCGGCTGCCAAAGAGCTTTCCAAGGAGGCACGGCTTTCCCTCCTGGCTCTTCGGGCGTGGGAGCTGTCGCCAGAGCCGCGGCCCTACTGGAAAATGCTTCGCAGGCTGGTGCGGCGGCGCCACGTGGGCGCCGGTGTCGCCGAGGCTGACGGCCGCCGGAAAGCCCGCAGCCCCACGGGCTGTGGGGCCACGCGAGCGGCCTGCGAAAGAGCTTTCCAAGGACGCACGGCTTTCCCTCCTGGCTCTTCGGGCGTGGGAGCTGTCGCCAGAGCGGCGGCCCTACCGGAAAATGCTTTGCAGGCTGGCGCGGCGGTGCCACGTGGGCGCCGGTGGCGCCGAGGCTGACGGCCGCCGGAAAGCCCGCAGCCCCACGGGCTGTGGGGCCATGCGAGCGCATGCCAAAGAGCTTTCCAAGGAGGCACGGCTTTCCCTCCTGGCTCTTCGGACGTGGGAGCTGTCGCCAGAGCCGCGGCCCTACCGGAAAATGCTTTGCAGGCTGGCGCGGCGGCGCCACGTGGGCGCCGGTGTCGCCGAGGCTGACGGCCGCCGGAAAGCCCACAGCCCCACGGGCTGTGGGGCCACGCGAGCGGCTGCCAAGGAGCTTTCCAACGAGGCACGGCTTTCCCTCCTGGCTCTTCGGGCGTGGGAGCTGTCGCCAGAGCCGCGGCCCTACCGGAAAATGCATCGCAGGCTGGCGTGGCGGCGCCACGTGGACGCCGGTGTCGCCGAGGCTGACGGCCGCCGGAAAGCCCGCAGCCCCACGGGCTGTGGGGCCACGTGAGCGGCTGCCAAAGAGCTTTCCAAGGAGGCACGGCTTTCCCTCCTGGCTCTTCGGGCGTGGGAGCTGTCACCAGAGCCGCGGCCCTACCGGAAAATGCTTCGCAGGCTGGCGCTGAGGCGACAAGTGGTCGCAGGTGTCGCCGAGGCTGAAGGCCGCCGGAAAGCCCCGCAGCCCCACGGGCTGTGGGGCCACGCGAGCGGCTGCCAAAGAGCTTTCCAACGAGGCACGGCTTTCCCTCCTGGCTCTTCGGGCGTGGGAGCTGTCGCCACAGCCGCGGCCCTACCGGAAAATGCTTCGCAGGCTGGCGTGGCCGTGCCACGTGGGCGCCGGTGTCGCCGAGGCTGACGGCCGCCGGAAAGCCCGCAGCCCCACGGGCTGTGGGGCCACGCGAGCGGCTGCCAAAGAGCTTTCCAAGGAGGTACGGCTTTCCTTCTTGGCTCTTCGGGCGTGGGAGCTGTCGGCAGAGCCGCGGCCCTACCGGAAAATGCTTCACAGGCTGGCGCTGAGGCGCCACCTGGTCGCAGCTGTCGCCGAGGCTGACGGCCGCCGGAAAGCCCGCAGCCCCACACGCTGTGGGGCCACACGAGCGGCTGCCAAAGAGCTTTCCAACGAGGCACGGCTTTCCGTCCCGGCTCTTCGGGCGTGTGAGCTGTCGCCAGAGCCGCGGCCCTACCGGAAAATGCTTCACAGGCTGGCGCGTGGGCGCCACGTGGTCGCAGGTGTCGCCGAGGCTGACGGCCGCCGGAAAGCCCGCAGCCCCACGGGCTGTGGGGCCACGCGAACGGCTGCCAAAGAGCTTTCCAAGGAGGCACGGCTTTCCCTCCTGGCTCTTCGGGCGTGGGAGCTGTCGCCAGAGCCGCGGCCCTACTGGAAAATGCTTCGCAGGCTGGTGCGGCGGCGCCACGTGGGCGCCGGTGTCGCCGAGGCTGACGGCCGCCGGAAAGCCCGCAGCCCCACGGGCTGTGGGGCCACGCGAGCGGCTGCGAAAGAGCTTTCCAAGGACGCACGGCTTTCCCTCCTGGCTCTTCGTGCGTGAGAGCTGTCGCCAGAGCGGCGGCCCTACCGGAAAATGCTTCGCAGCCTGGCGCGGCGGCGCCACGTTGGCGCCGGTGGCGCCGAGGCTGACGGCCGCCGGAAAGCCCGCAGCCCCACGGGCTGTGGGGCCATGCGAGCGCATGCCAAAGAGCTTTCCAAGGAGGCACGGCTTTCCCTCCTGGCTCTTCGGACGTGGGAGCTGTCGCGAGAGCCGCGGCCCTACCGGAAAATGCTTCGCAGGCTGATGCGGGGGCGCCACGTGGTCACAGGTGTCGCCGAGGCTGACGGCCGCTGGAAAGCCCGCAGCCCCACGGGCTGTGGGGCCACGTGAGCGGCTGCCAAAGAGCTTTCCAAGGAGGCACGGCTTTCCCTCCTGGCTCTTCGGGCGTGGGAGCTGTCGCCAGAGCCGCGGCCCCTACCGGAAAATGCTTCGCAGGCTGGCGCTGAGGCGACAAGTGGTCGCAGGTGTCGCCGAGGCTGACGGCCGCCGGAAAGCCCGCAGCCCCACGGGCTGTGGGGCCATGCGAGCGGCTGCCAAAGAGCTTTCCAAGGAGGCACGGCTTTCCCTCCTGGCTCTTCGGGCGTGGGAGCTGTCGCCAGAGCCACGGCCCTACCGGAAAATGCTTCGCAGGCTGCCGTGGCCGTGCCACGTGGGCGCCGGTGTCGCCGAGGCTGACGGCCGCCGGAAAGCCCGCAGCCCCACGGGCTGTGGGGCCACGCGAGCGGCTGCCAAAGAGCTTTCCAACGAGGCACGACTTTCCGTCCTGGCTCTTTGGTCGTGGGAGCTGTCGCCAGAGCCGCGGCCCTACCGGAAAATGCTTCGCAGGCTGGCGCGGCGGCGCCACGTTGGCGCCGGTGTCGCCGACGCTGACGGCCGCCGGAAAGCCCGCAGCCCCACGGGCTGTGGGGCCACGCCAGCGGCTGCCAAAGAGCTTTCCAAGGAGGCACGGCTTTCCCTCCTGGCTCTTCGGGCGTGGGAGCTGTCGCCAGAGCCGCAGCCCTACCGGAAAATGCTTCGCAGGCTGGCGCGGGCGGCGCCACGTTGGCGCCGGTGTCGCCGAGGCTGACGGCCGCCGGAAAGCCCGCAGCCCCACGGGCTGTGGGGCCACGCGAGCGGCTGCCAAAGAGCTTTCCAAGGAGGCACGGCTTTCCCTCCTGGCTCTTCGGGCGTGGGAGCTGTCGCCAGAACCACGGCCCTACCGGAAAATGCTTCGCAGGCTGGCGTGGCCGCGCCACGTGGGCGCCGGTGTCGCCGAGGCTGACGGCCGCCGGAAAGCCCGCAGCCCCACGGGCTGTGTGACCACGCGAGCGGCTGCCAAAGAGCTTTGCAACGAGGCATGGCTTTCCCTCCTGGCTCTTTGGGCGTGGGAGCTGTCACCAGAGCCGCGGCCCTACCGGAAAATGCTTCACAGGCTGGCGCGGCGGCGCCACGTGGTCGCAGCTGTCGCCGAGGCTGACGGCCGCCGGAAAGCCCGCAGCCCCACACGCTGTGGGGCCACATGAGCGGCTGCCAAAGAGCTTTCCAACGAGGCACGGCTTTCCGTCCTGGCTCTTCGGGCGTGGGGAGCTGTCGCCAGAGCCGCGGCCCCTAGCGGAAAATGCTTCACAGGCTGGCGAGTCGGCGCCACGTGGTCGCAGGTGTCGCCGAGGCTGACGGCCGCCGGAAAGCCCGCAGCCCCACGGGCTGTGGGGCCACAGCGAGCGGCTGCCAAAGAGCTTTCCAAGGAGGCACGGCTTTCCCTCCTGGCTCTTCGGGCGTGGGAGCTGTCGCCAGAGCCGCGGCCCTACTGGAAAATGCTTCGCAGGCTGGTGCGGCGGCGCCACGTGGGCGCCGGTGTCGCCGAGGCTGACGGCCGCCGGAAAGCCCCGCAGCCCCCACGGGCTGTGGGGGCCACGCGAGCGGCTGCGAAAGAGCTTTCCAAGGACGCACGGCTTTCCCTCCTGGCTCTTCGGGCGTGGGAGCTGTCGCCAGAGCGGCGGCCCTACCGGAAAATGCTTTGCAGGCTGGCGCGGCGGTGCCACGTGGGCGCCGGTGGCGCCGAGGCTGACGGCCGCCGGAAAGCCCGCAGCCCACCCCCCACGGGCTGTGGGGCCATGCGAGCGCATGCCAAAGAGCTTTCCAAAGGAGGCACGGCTTTCCCTCCTGGCTCTTCGGACGTGGGAGCTTTCCGCCAGAGCCGCGGCCCTACCGGGAAAATGCTTTGCAGGCTGGCGCGGCCGGCGCCCACGTGGGCGCCGGTTGTCGCCGAGGCTGACGGCCGCCGGAAAGCCCGCAGCCCCACGGGCTGTGGGGCCACGCGAGCGGCTGCCAAAGAGCTTTCCAACGAGGCACGGCTTTCCCCTCCTGGCTCTTCGGGCGTGGGAGCTGTCGCCAGAGCCGCGGCCCTACCAGAAAATGCATCGCAGGCTGGCGTGGCGGCGCCACGTTGGCGCCGGTGTCGCCGAGGCTGACGGCCGCCGGAAAGCCCGCAGCCCCACGGGCTGTGGGGCCACGTGAGCGGCTGCCAAAGAGCTTTCCAAGGAGGCACGGCTTTCCCTCCTGGCTCTTCGGGCGTGGGAGCTGTCACCAGAGCCGTGGCCCTACCGGAAAATGCTTCGCAGGCTGGCGCTGAGGCGACAAGTGGTCGCAGGTGTCGCCGAGGCTGAAGGCCGCCGGAAAGCCCGCAGCCCCACGGGCTGTGGGGCCACGCGAGCGGCTGCCAAAGAGCTTTCCAACGAGGCACGGCTTTCCCTCCTGGCTCTTCGGGCGTGGGAGCTGTCGCCACAGCCGCGGCCCTACCGGAAAATGCTTCGCAGGCTGGCGTGGCCGTGCCACGTGGGCGCCGGTGTCGCCGAGGCTGACGGCCGCCGGAAAGCCCGCAGCCCCACGGGCTGTGGGGCCACGCGAGCGGCTGCCAAAGAGCTTTCCAAGGAGGTACGGCTTTCCTTCTTGGCTCTTCGGGCGTGGGAGCTGTCGGCAGAGCCGCGGCCCTACCGGAAAATGCTTCACAGGCTGGCGCTGAGGCGCCACCTGGTCGCAGCTGTCGCCGAGGCTGACGGCCGCCGGAAAGCCCGCAGCCCCACACGCTGTGGGGCCACACGAGCGGCTGCCAAAGAGCTTTCCAACGAGGCACGGCTTTCCGTCCCGGCTCTTCGGGCGTGTGAGCTGTCGCCAGAGCCGCGGCCCTACCGGAAAATGCTTCACAGGCTGGCGCGTGGGCGCCACGTGGTCGCAGGTGTCGCCGAGGCTGACGGCCGCCGGAAAGCCCGCAGCCCCACGGGCTGTGGGGCCACGCGAACGGCTGCCAAAGAGCTTTCCAAGGAGGCACGGCTTTCCCTCCTGGCTCTTCGGGCGTGGGAGCTGTCGCCAGAGCCGCGGCCCTACCGGAAAATGCTTCGCAGGCTGGCGCGGCGATGCCACGTTGGCGCCGGTGTCGCCGACGCTGACGGCCGCCGGAAAGCCCGCAGCCCCACGGGCTGTGGGGCCACGCCAGCGGCTGCCAAAGAGCTTTCCAAGGAGGCACGGCTTTCCCTCCTGGCTCTTCGGGCGTGGGAGCTGTCGCCAGAGCCGCAGCCCTACCGGAAAATGCTTCGCAGGCTGGCGCGGCGGCGCCACGTTGGCGCCGGTGTCGCCGAGGCTGACGGCCGCCGGAAAGCCCGCAGCCCCACGGGCTGTGGGGCCACGCGAGCGGCTGCCAAAGAGCTTTCCAAGGAGGCACGGCTTTCCCTCCTGGCTCTTCGGGCGTGGGAGCTGTCGCCAGAGCCACGGCCCTACCGGAAAATGCTTCGCAGGCTGGCGTGGCCGCGCCACGTGGGCGCCAGTGTCGCCGAGGCTGACGGCCGCCGGAAAGCCCGCAGCCCCACGGGCTGTGTGACCACGCGAGCGGCTGCCAAAGAGCTTTGCAACGAGGCATGGCTTTCCCTCCTGGCTCTTTGGGCGTGGGAGCTGTCACCAGAGCCGCGGCCCTACCGGAAAATGCTTCACAGGCTGGCGCGGCGGCGCCACGTGGTCGCAGCTGTCGCCGAGGCTGACGGCCGCCGGAAAGCCCGCAGCCCCACGGGCTGTGGGGCCACATGAGCGGCTGCCAAAGAGCTTTCCAACGAGGCACGGCTTTCCGTCCTGGCTCTTCGGGCGTGGGAGCTGTCGCCAGAGCCGCGGCCCTAGCGGAAAATGCTTCACAGGCTGGCGAGTCGGCGCCACGTGGTCGCAGGTGTCGCCGAGGCTGACGGCCGCCGGAAAGCCCGCAGCCCCACGGGCTGTGGGGCCACGCGAGCGGCTGCCAAAGAGCTTTCCAAGGAGGCACGGCTTTCCCTCCTGGCTCTTCGGGCGTGGGAGCTGTCGCCAGAGCCGCGGCCCTACTGGAAAATGCTTCGCAGGCTGGTGCGGCGGCGCCACGTGGGCGCCGGTGTCGCCGAGGCTGACGGCCGCCGGAAAGCCCGCAGCCCCACGGGCTGTGGGGCCACGCGAGCGGCTGCGAAAGAGCTTTCCAAGGACGCACGGCTTTCCCTCCTGGCTCTTCGGGCGTGGGAGCTGTCGCCAGAGCGGCGGCCCTACCGGAAAATGCTTTGCAGGCTGGCGCGGCGGTGCCACGTGGGCGCCGGTGGCGCCGAGGCTGACGGCCGCCGGAAAGCCCGCAGCCCCACGGGCTGTGGGGCCATGCGAGCGCATGCCAAAGAGCTTTCCAAGGAGGCACGGCTTTCCCTCCTGGCTCTTCGGACGTGGGAGCTTTCGCCAGAGCCGCGGCCCTACCGGAAAATGCTTTGCAGGCTGGCGCGGCGGCGCCACGTGGGCGCCGGTGTCGCCGAGGCTGACGGCCGCCGGAAAGCCCGCAGCCCCACACGCTGTGGGGCCACACGAGCGGCTGCCAAAGAGCTTTCCAACGAGGCACGGCTTTTCGTCCCGGCTCTTCGGGCGTGGGAGCTGTCGCCAGAGCGGCGGCCCTACCGGAAAATGCTTCACAGGCTGGCGCGGCGGCGCCACGTGGGCGCCGGTGGCGCCGAGGCTGACGGCCGCCGGAAAGCCCGCAGCCCCACGGGCTGTGGGGCCATGCGAGCGCATGCCAAAGAGCTTTCCAAGGAGGCACGGCTTTCCCTCCTGGCTCTTCGGACGTGGGAGCTGTCGCCAGAGCCGCGGCCCTACCGGAAAATGCTTCGCAGGCTGATGCGGGGGCGCCACGTGGTCACAGGTGTCGCCGAGGCTGACGGCCGCTGGAAAGCCCGCAGCCCCACGGGCTGTGGGGCCACGTGAGCGGCTGCCAAAGAGCTTTCCAACGAGGCACGGCTTTCCCTCCTGGCTCTTCGGGCGTGGGAGCTGTCGCCAGAGCCGCGGCCCTACCGGAAAATGCTTCGCAGGCTGGCGCTGAGGCGACAAGTGGTCGCAGGTGTCGCCGAGGCTGACGGCCGCCGGAAAGCCCGCAGCCCCACACGCTGTGGGGCCACGCGAGCGGCTGCCAAAGAGCTTTCCAACGAGGCACGGCTTTCCCTCCTGGCTCTTCGGGCGTGGGAGCTGTCGCCAGAGCCACGGCCCTACCGGAAAATGCTTCGCAGGCTGCCGTGGCCGGGCCACGTGGGCGCCGGTGTCGCCGAGGCTGACGGCCGCCGGAAAGCCCGCAGCCCCACGGGCTGTGGGGCCACGCGAGCGGCTGCCAAAGAGCTTTCCAACGAGGCACGACTTTCCGTCCTGGCTCTTTGGTCGTGGGAGCTGTCGCCAGAGCCGCGGCCCTACCGGAAAATGCTTCGCAGGCTGGTGCGGCGGCGCCACGTTGGCGCCGGTGTCGCCGAGGCTGACGGCCGCCGGAAAGCCCGCAGCCCCACGGGCTGTGGGGCCACGCGAGCGGCTGCCAAAGAGCTTTCCAACGAGGCACGACTTTCCGTCCTGGCTCTTTGGTCGTGGGAGCTGTCGCCAGAGCCGCGGCCCTACCGGAAAATGCTTCGCAGGCTGGTGCGGCGGCGCCACGTTGGCGCCGGTGTCGCCGAGGCTGACGGCCGCCGGAAAGCCCGCAGGCCCCACGGGCTGTGGGGCCACGCGAGCGGCTGCCAAAGAGCTTTCCAAGGAGGCACGGCTTTCCCTCCTGGCTCTTCGGGCGTGGGAGCTGTCGCCAGAGCCGCGGCCCTACCGGAAAATGCTTCGCAGGCTGGCGCGGCGGCGCCACGTTGGCGCCGGTTGTCGCCGAGGCTGACGGCCGCCGGAAAGCCCGCAGCCCCACACGCTGTGGGGCCACATGAGCGGCTGCCAAAGAGCTTTCCAAGGAGGCACGGCTTTCCGTCCTGGCTCTTCGGGCGTGGGAGCTGTCGCCAGAGCCGCGGCCCTAGCGGAAAATGCTTCACAGGCTGGCGCGTCGGCGCCACGTGGTCGCAGGTGTCGCCGAGGCTGACGGCCGCCGGAAAGCCCGCAGCCCCACGGGCTGTGGGGCCACGCGAGCGGCTGCCAAAGAGCTTTCCAAGGAGGCACGGCTTTCCTCCTGGCTCTTCGGGCGTGGGAGCTGTCGCCAGAGCCGCGGCCCTACTGGAAAATGCTTCGCAGGCTGGTGCGGCGGCGCCACGTGGGCGCCGGTGTCGCCGAGGCTGACGGCCGCCGGAAAGCCCGCAGCCCCACGGGCTGTGGGGCCACGCGAGCGGCTGCGAAAGAGCTTTCCAAGGACGCACGGCTTTCCCTCCTGGCTCTTCGGGCGTGGGAGCTGTCGCCAGAGCGGCGGCCCTACCGGAAATGCTTCGCAGGCTGGCGCGGTGGTGCCATGTGGGCGCCGGTGGCGCCGAGGCTGACGGCCGCTGGAAAGCCCGCAGCCCCACGGGCTGTGGGGCCATGCGAGCGCATGCCAAAGAGCTTTCCAAGGAGGCACGGCTTTCCCTCCTGGCTCTTCGGACGTGGGAGCTGTCGCCAGAGCCGCGGCCCTACCGGAAAATGCTTTGCAGGCTGGCGCGGCGGCGCCACGTGGGCGCCGGTGTCGCGAGGCTGACGGCCGCCGGAAAGCCCGCAGCCCCACGGGCTGTGGGGCCACGCGAGCGGCTGCCAAAGAGCTTTCCAAGGAGGCACGGCTTTCCCTCCTGGCTCTTCGGGCGTGGGAGCTGTCGCCAGAGCCGCGGCCCTACCAGAAAATGCATCGCAGGCTGGCGTGGCGGCGCCACGTGGACGCCGGTGTCGCCGAGGCTGACGGCCGCCGGAAAGCCCGCAGCCCCACGGGCTGTGGGGCCACGTGAGCGGCTGCCAAAGAGCTTTCCAAGGAGGCACGGCTTTCCCTCCTGGCTCTTCGGGCGTGGGAGCTGTCGCCAGAGCCGCGGCCCTACCGGAAAATGCTTTGCAGGCTGGCGCGGCGGCGCCACGTGGGTGCCGGTGTCGCCGAGGCTGACGGCCGCCGGAAAGCCCGCAGCCCCACGGGCTGTGGGGCCACGCGAGCGGCTGCCAAAGAGCTTTCCAACGAGGCACGGCTTTCCCTCCTGGCTCTTCGGGCGTGGAGCTGTCGCCAGAGCCGCGGCCCTACCAGAAAATGCATCGCAGGCTGGCGTGGCGGCGCCACGTGGACGCCGGTGTCGCCGAGGCTGACGGCCGCCGGAAAGCCCGCAGCCCCACGGGCTGTGGGGCCACGTGAGCGGCTGCCAAAGAGCTTTCCAAGGAGGCTCGGCTTTCCCTCCTGGCTCTTCGGGCGTGGGAGCTGTCACCAGAGCCGCGGCCCTACCGGAAAATGCTTCGCAGGCTGGCGCTGAGGCGACAAGTGGTCGCAGGTTTCGCCGAGGCTGAAGGCCGCCGGAAAGCCCGCAGCCCCACGGGCTGTGGGGCCACGCGAGCGGCTGCCAAAGAGCTTTCCAACGAGGCACGGCTTTCCCTCCTGGCTCTTCGGGCGTGGGAGCTGTCGCCACAGCCGCGGCCCTACCGGAAAATGCTTCGCAGGCTGGCGTGGCCGTGCCACGTGGGCGCCGGTGTCGCCGAGGCTGACGGCCGCCGGAAAGCCCGCAGCCCCACGGGCTGTGGGGCCACGCGAGCGGCTGCCAAAGAGCTTTCCAAGGAGGTACGGCTTTCCTTCTTGGCTCTTCGGGCGTGGGAGCTGTCGGCAGAGCCGCGGCCCTACCGGAAAATGCTTCACAGGCTGGCGCTGAGGCGCCACCTGGTCGCAGCTGTCGCCGAGGCTGACGGCCGCCGGAAAGCCCGCAGCCCCACACGCTGTGGGGCCACACGAGCGGCTGCCAAAGAGCTTTCCAACGAGGCACGGCTTTCCGTCCCGGCTCTTCGGGCGTGGGAGCTGTCGCCAGAGCCGCGGCCCTAGCGGAAAATGCTTCACAGGCTGGCGCGTGGGCGCCACGTGGTCGCAGGTGTCGCCGAGGCTGACGGCCGCCGGAAAGCCCGCAGCCCCACGGGCTGTGGGGCCACGCGAGCGGCTGCCAAAGAGCTTTTCCAACGAGGCACGGCTTTCCCTCCTGGCTCTTCGGGCGTGGGAGCTGTCGCCAGAGCCGCGGCCCTACTGGAAAATGCTTCGCAGGCTGCGCGGCGGCGCCACGTGGGCGCCGGTGGCGCCGAGGCTGACGGCCGCCGGAAAGCCCGCAGCCCCACGGGCTGTGGGGCCGTGCGAGCGCATGCCAAAGAGCTTTCCAAGGAGGCACGGCTTTCCCTCCTGGCTCTTCGGACGTGGGAGCTGTCGCCAGAGCCGCGGCCCTACCGGAAAATGCTTCGCAGGCTGATGCGGGGGCGCCACGTGGTCACAGGTGTCGCCGAGGCTGACGGCCGCTGGAAAGCCCGCAGCCCCACGGGCTGTGGGGCCACGTGAGCGGCTGCCAAAGAGCTTTCCAACGAGGCACGGCTTTCCCTCCTGGCTCTTCGGGCGTGGGAGCTGTCGCCAGAGCCGCGGCCCTACCGGAAAATGCTTCGCAGGCTGGCGCTGAGGCGACAAGTGGTTGCAGGTGTCGCCGAGGCTGACGGCCGCCGGAAAGCCCGCAGCCCCACGGGCTGTGGGGCCACGCGAGCGGCTGCCAAAGAGCTTTCCAACGAGGCACGACTTTCCCTCCTGGCTCTTCGGGCGTGGGAGCTGTCGCCAGAGCCACGGCCCTACCGGAAAATGCTTCGCAGGCTGCCGTGGCCGGCCACGTGGGCGCCGGTGTCGCCGAGGCTGACGGCCGCCGGAAAGCCCGCAGCCCCACGGGCTGTGGGGCCACGCGAGCGGCTGCCAAAGAGCTTTCCAACGAGGCACGACTTTCCGTCCTGGCTCTTTGGTCGTGGGAGCTGTCGCCAGAGCCGCGGCCCTACCGGAAAATGCTTCGCAGGCTGGCGCGGCGGCGCCACGTTGGCGCCGGTGTCGCCGAGGCTGACGGCCGCCGGAAAGCCCGCAGCCCCACGGGCTGTGGGGCCACGCGAGCGGCTGCCAAAGAGCTTTCCAAGGAGGCACGGCTTTCCCTCCTGGCTCTTCGGGCGTGGGAGCTGTCGCCAGAGCCACGGCCCTACCGGAAAATGCTTCGCAGGCTGGCGTGGCCGCGCCACGTGGGCGCCGGTGTCGCCGAGGCTGACGGCCGCCGGAAAGCCCGCAGCCCCACGGGCTGTGTGACCACGCGAGCGGCTGCCAAAGAGCTTTGCAACGAGGCATGGCTTTCCCTCCTGGCTCTTTGGGCGTGGGAGCTGTCACCAGAGCCGCGGCCCTACCGGAAAATGCTTCACAGGCTGGCGCGGCGGCGCCACGTGGTCGCAGCTGTCGCCGAGGCTGACGGCCGCCGGAAAGCCCGCAGCCCCACACGCTGTGGGGCCACATGAGCGGCTGCCAAAGAGCTTTCCAGGAGGCACGGCTTTCGTCCTGGCTCTTCGGGCGTGGAGCTGTCGCCAGAGCCGCGGCCCTAGCGGAAAATGCTTCACAGGCTGGCGCGTCGGCGCCACGTGGTCGCAGGTGTCGCCGAGGCTGACGGCCGCCGGAAAGCCCGCAGCCCCACGGGCTGTGGGGCCACGCGAGCGGCTGCCAAAGAGCTTTCCAAGGAGGCACGGCTTTCCCTCCTGGCTCTTCGGGCGTGGGAGCTGTCGCCAGAACCACGGCCCTACCGGAAAATGCTTCGCAGGCTGGCGTGGCCGCGCCACGTGGGCGCCGGTGTCGCCGAGGCTGACGGCCGCCGGAAAGCCCGCAGCCCCACGGGCTGTGTGACCACGCGAGCGGCTGCCAAAGAGCTTTGCAACGAGGCATGGCTTTCCCTCCTGGCTCTTTGGGCGTGGGAGCTGTCACCAGAGCCGCGGCCCTACCGGAAAATGCTTCACAGGCTGGCGCGGCGGCGCCACGTGGTCGCAGCTGTCGCCGAGGCTGGACGGCCGCCGGAAAGCCCGCAGCCCCACACGCTGTGGGGCCACATGAGCGGCTGCCAAAGAGCTTTCCAAGGAGGCACGGCTTTCCGTCCTGGCTCTTCGGGCGTGGGAGCTGTCGCCAGAGCCGCGGCCCTAGCGGAAAATGCTTCACAGGCTGGCGCGTCGGCGCCACGTGGTCGCAGGTGTCGCCGAGGCTGACGGCCGCCGGAAAGCCCGCAGCCCCACGGGCTGTGGGGCCACGCGAGCGGCTGCCAAGAGCTTTCCAAGGAGGCACGGCTTTCCCTCCTGGCTCTTTGGTCGTGGGAGCTGTCGCCAGAGCCGCGGCCCTACTGGAAAATGCTTCGCAGGCTGGTGCGGCGGCGCCACGTGGGCGCCGGTGTCGCCGAGGCTGACGGCCGCCGGAAAGCCCGCAGCCCAACGGGCTGTGGGGCCACGCGAGCGGCTGCGAAAGAGCTTTCCAAGGACGCACGGCTTTCCCTCCTGGCTCTTCGGGCGTGGGAGCTGTCACCAGAGCGGCGGCCCTACCGGAAAATGCTTTGCAGGCTGGCGCGGCGGTGCCACGTGGGCGCCGGTGGCGCCGAGGCTGACGGCCACCGGAAAGCCCACAGCCCCACGGGCTGTGGGGCCATGCGAGCGGCTGCCAAAGAGCTTTCCAAGGAGGCACGGCTTTCCCTCCTGGCTCTTCGGACGTGGGAGCTGTCGCCAGAGCCGCGGCCCTACGGAAAATGCTTCGCAGGCTGATGCGGGGGCGCCACGTGGTCACAGGTGTCGCCGAGGCTGACGGCCGCCGGAAAGCCCGCAGCCCCACGGGCTGTGGGGCCACGTGAGCGGCTGCCAAAGAGCTTTCCAACGAGGCACGGCTTTCCCTCCTGGCTCTTTGGTCGTGGGAGCTGTCGCCAGAGCCGCGGCCCTACCGGAAAATGCTTCGCAGGCTGGCGCGGCGGCGCCACGTTGGCGCCGGTGTCGCCGAGGCTGACGGCCGCCGGAAAGCCCGCAGCCCCACGGGCTGTGGGGCCACGCGAGCGGCTGCCAAAGAGCTTTCCAAGGAGGCACGGCTTTCCCTCCTGGCTCTTCGGGCGTGGGAGCTGTCGCCAGAGCCGCGGCCCTACCGGAAAATGCTTCGCAGGCTGGCGCGGCGGCGCCACGTTGGCGCCGGTGTCGCCGAGGCTGACGGCCGCCGGAAAGCCCGCAGCCCCACGGGCTGTGGGGCCACGCGAGCGGCTGCCAAAGAGCTTTCCAAGGAGGCACGGCTTTCCCTCCTGGCTCTTCGGGCGTGGGAGCTGTCGCCAGAGCGGCGGCCCTACCGGAAAATGCTTCGCAGGCTGGCGCGGCGGTGCCACGTGGGCGCCGGTGGCGCCGAGGCTGACGGCCGCCGGGAAAGCCCGCAGCCCCATGGGCTGTGGGGCCATGCGAGCGCATGCCAAAGAGCTTTCCAAGGAGGCACGGCTTTCCCTCCTGGCTCTTCGGACGTGGGAGCTGTCGCCAGAGCCGCGGCCCTACCGGAAAATGCTTCGCAGGCTGGCGCGGCGGCGCCACGTTGGCGCCGGTGTCGCCGAGGCTGACGGCCGCCGGAAAGCCCGCAGCCCCACGGGCTGTGGGGCCACGCGAGCGGCTGCCAAAGAGCTTTCCAAGGAGGCACGGCTTTCCCTCCTGGCTCTTCGGGCGTGGGAGCTGTCACCAGAGCCGTGGCCCTACCGGAAAATGCTTCGCAGGCTGGCGCTGAGGCGACAAGTGGTCGCAGGTGTCGCCGAGGCCTGAAGGCCGCCGGAAAGCCCGCAGCCCCACGGGCTGTGGGGCCACGCGAGCGGCTGCCAAAGAGCTTTCCAACGAGGCACGGCTTTCCCTCCTGGCTCTTCGGGCGTGGGAGCTGTCGCCACAGCCGCGGCCCTACCGGAAAATGCTTCGCAGGCTGGCGTGGCCGTGCCACGTGGGCGCCGGTGTCGCCGAGGCTGACGGCCGCCGAAAGCCCGCAGCCCCACGGGCTGTGGGGCCACGCGAGCGGCTGCCAAAGAGCTTTCCAAGGAGGTACGGCTTTCCTTCTTGGCTCTTCGGGCGTGGGAGCTGTCGCCAGAGCCGCGGCCCTACCGGAAAATGCTTCACAGGCTGGCGCTGACGCGCCACCTGGTCGCAGCTGTCGCCGAGGCTGACGGCCGCCGGAAAGCCCGCAGCCCCACACGCTGTGGGGCCACACGAGCGGCTGCCAAAGAGCTTTCCAACGAGGCACGGCTTTTCGTCCCGGCTCTTCGGGCGTGGGAGCTGTCGCCAGAGCGGCGGCCCTACCGGAAAATGCTTCACAGGCTGGCGCGGCGGCGCCACGTGGGCGCCGGTGGCGCCGAGGCTGACGGCCGCCGGAAAGCCCGCAGCCCCACGGGCTGTGGGGCCATGCGAGCGCGTGCCAAAGAGCTTTCCAAGGAGGCACGGCTTTCCCTCCTGGCTCTTCGGACGTGGGAGCTGTCGCCAGAGCCGCGGCCCTACCGGAAAATGCTTCGCAGGCTGATGCGGGGGCGCCACGTGGTCACAGGTGTCGCCGAGGCTGACGGCCGCTGGAAAGCCCGCAGCCCCACGGGCTGTGGGGCCACGTGAGCGGCTGCCAAAGAGCTTTCCAACGAGGCACGGCTTTCCCTCCTGGCTCTTCGGGCGTGGGAGCTGTCGCCAGAGCCGCGGCCCTACCGGAAAATGCTTCGCAGGCTGGCGCTGAGGCGACAAGTGGTCGCAGGTGTCGCCGAGG